>NW_026898642.1:0-57047 GCF_033153095.1 Gastrolobium bilobum
TGAATTATGAAGTTCAAATTCAATTAAATGGTTAAGTCAACAAAGACGAGATCAATTATTTATACTGGCTTACCAGAACGAGTAAGCCAAACAACATGCGTCATCGAGAATGACATAAAGCGGAATCCGTACAATGCTTTGACCTCGGTCAGGTCATCAATAACAAACTCGTACGATGCACGAGTTTAGTAAACTCAATTGAGTCGATGCGGTGTAAGATACTCAAGAAAAACAAATATGAAACTCGAAAGATGCGCGGGTTAGATACATGCATAGTCGGAATTCCATCTAGTAAAATTGGAGTTGAACTTGGATAAGATTTCTTACATAACATGGAAAAAACCAGGTCTTGAAAGGAAAGCTAACCAGGTTTCGCGATCCGAGAAGTACACTGAGGTAAAACTCGGACAACTTGGATAAAATTTCTTACATAACCTGGAAAAAACTAGATCTCGAAAGGAAAGCTAACCAGGTTTCGCGATCTGAGTAGTACACTGAGGCGGAACTCGGAGAAGGGTTAACATATAAGCAAAAAAGACAAGCTATACACTTAGACAATGCACACATGAGCTAGAATTTTGATAAAAGCGAATGCAGCTCTGTAACGACATACCGGGTTATGCAAACTCGACTACCTCGATAAAATGCATCTATGATAAGCTCGGAAATGAGAAATGCAATCATAAAGCAATAAATGCGAAGAAAAGAGAATTGCTTAATAAGCAAAATTAAAACCGGGATAAACCGGCAATATTATGGACAAATTAAAATGGGGCCCAATGCCCCCAAAAATTACAAAGCCAACTGACATTCTGGCTTTTCATGTAGATTTGCTGACAGAGGGATCTTCTGACATCGGCACCTCCTTGCCAGCTTGATTTGCCGACTCAACCTCTTTTGCGGGTTGGTTAGTTGCCTCCTCACCATCCTCAACGATAGTGCCTTTCTCGGATTGTGTGGCGGAAACACAGGAAGGAGACGCGGCAGCGGCAGAAATGATTTGACCATTGCTAACATAAGCACGAGGATTCAGCCGACCAGGTGTAAGGGAACATCTGGATTCAGTACTTGGAGTTGGTTCAGAGCATTGTAGAAGGTCCCGGTGACTGATTTCTCAAGTTCACCTTGGTAGAGTCGGGCATTACGCCCAAATTCCTTCAGCTTATCCTCCATTCGCTCGTACATCCTCCGGAAGTCGTGCATCCTTACGGCCTCACCAGCCTTCTCATCTCGAAACTTCCCGTATTCAACCTTAATCATGGTCAGCTTGGCGGTGGTGTCATCATAGTCCTTTTTCAAAGCGGACAAATCATCCTCACCTTCAGAAGCTCAGCATATGTTTTAGCTTTCTCCTCCCGGGATGCAGATGCTTCATTTAATGAACGCAGATACTTTTACTTAAGAATGAGCAAGGGCCTGTCCAACCCGACCATCTTTAAACAACACGGTCCCAATTCCTCCACTTCCCTAACTTGGGCCGTGGTAAGAGCGGATGAGTTATAGAAGAACTCGGGAGCGTATACTGCATCCTGGAGAGTACTATTTGTTTTGCCCTGCCATACCATATGCTTCACAAACTCGGGTGCTGCAGGGGGAGGAGGGGCTCTCATAGTTTGATGGGGGCTGGTGGAACCATGCGCATGATTAGCATTTGACTTTTGTTTGGCACTGATTGCGACGGGAGCACCAGTAGACGAATCCTTGACTTTACCGACACTGTCTTGGGAACCCGCCTTGTGGAACCTGCCTTTGTCGGCCCGGTGGAACCCGCCTTGCTTTGGTTCAGTGCAGCCAACCAGCTGGGAGGATCATTCTGTTGGTTATCCATGTCAGGTACTACAAAAGAGAAATAATAAGAAATTAGTATCAAAGGCAAGACGACCAATATGCAGGTATCAGGTTGCAGGGAACAATCCAAACTTAATTCAGCATCAAGTTCCTCCTGGGACTTGAACAGAAGGGATGCGACACTAGCATGCTTATGCGACAAAAGGTACGTGCTGATGGCAATGGCACTATCAATATCAGAAGAACTAAGCTGGGTACCTTGGAAACGGTAACTGGAAGGAGGAAGTTGATAATGGTCAAAAGACCAGTGCAAAGGGAATTTTCCCTCACCATCCTCGACACGAGAGGTGTCAACAAACCAAACACTCTTGCCGGGATGGGCAGAAACTTTAAAGAACTTGTCTTCAAAAATTTTAAAAGAATCAGTATAAACTTGAAAAAGTTTACGCTTGGGGATACCTCGAATGGTAACCCACCCTTTTCGATCGGCCGGTTCCCGACCGGTCCGAGGGCTAAGCACTTGAAAAAATAAAAAGAATACACATACAGAAGCAGGAATAGCAAGATATGAGCATAAGCGCTCAAAGGCTTTCATAAAACCCCAACCATTGGGGTGAAGCTGTGTGGGAGCTATTTGAAGGTGATTCAGAAGATCAATATGAAAATCCGTCAAGGGGAAGCAGACGCCGAGTTGCGTCACGACATCTCAGAAAAAGAAAAAGAAATGGGGCTCTCCTGACCTCCCACTAGAGCAGACGGGTTCGTCTTTTTGTGGAGGGATTATGTCGAAATTCTCTAACTCCCCAACCGAAAGGGCCGCAACGTCATCCGAACCCATCTCCGAAATAGTACTCAAAACTTCATAAGTGACCCAGGGAAACTGGGCTATTAAAGAGGGCGAGGGATGTGGGAGATATGACTCGGTATAACTTGACTCTTCTACTACCTCTGGAGGTGGGGATGCCATAAAACCTAAAAACAAGGAAAGGCAGGAATCAGGAAAGAATCAGAATACCTGAGTCACAAAGGCTATCAGAAGAATCATTAGATGATGATGATGACATATCAGAAATTGTAATAGGATCATCTGCTCCTCCTGACGCACAAATAGATTTATCTCTGTGCCAGCAAGTAGCCAACGTAGACTTGGCCAAAGATTCACAACCTTGCTCGACAAGCTTTGAACTCAAGAAAACACAAGAGTAACAAGGGACACTCCTTGGGATCGAAGAAGGCGATGAAGCTTCGGTGTGAGACAAAGATCTCGGATGAATGATAGGTCGGTTAGAAGGCTTAGTTCCGGGTTGGGGAAATGTGTGTGACACACGCCTATTTTCGTTATGACGACCCCTAACCCGGCGAGACGAGCCTCTACCCTGGGGATGACCCAACCCTCTATTAGTCATCCCGCACACTCTACGAGATCTACCACCACGGCAACCTCGAAGCATAGCTTCCTGCTCTTCTCCTTCAGTCCTGGGAATCCCCCAAAGCCATAAGCGGAGTACACATTCGGGCAAAAACCTGAAGAGATACACACGTGAGTTCACCCCGACTACCTGGACGCCCAGGTAGCCGGGCTGATGGGCAACTGTTATGGACCCATATAATGGGCTCATTAAGTGGTAAGCCCAACAATAGGCAATTTAAGATACTGATTGATATTGACAAAGGATAGATATCCATCAAGGATACTAATCCTAATACGACAGCATAGCAAACAGGCCTGGGCCCTCACCAGAGGCACCAAAGGTCCATCCATACTACCCACAGGTAACCTCTATTGTAATGTCCCACATCGGTTGGAGAGGGGAACGAAGCATGCCTTAAATAAGGGTGTGGATACCTTTCCTTGTAGGAGGCCTTTTGGGGGTAACCCAAAACGTAAAACCGTGAGCTCGACGGTGCTTGTGCGCGGGGCAAAGCGGACAATATCCTGCTACAGGGTTTGGGGCTGTTACATTTGGTATCAGAGCCTGGCCCTGGACCGGTGTGTACAGCGGGGACGCTGTATTCCCAGTGGGGGAGGATGTAATGTCCCACATCGGTTGGAGAGGGGAACCCTTTCCTTGTAGGAGGCCTTTTGGGGGTAACCCAAAACGTAAAACCGTGAGCTCGACGGTGCTTGTGCGCGGGGCAAAGCGGACAATATCCTGCTACAGGGTTTGGGGCTGTTACATCTATAAATACAAGGTAAACCCTAAAGGTACGATACGCTCTCTCTCTCTCACTGTTATGTTGTCACTGTGCACACACACACACCCCATTGGCTAACGCCGTTAAAGTATTCTGTGCACAATGATCTGCTTGACTCAAGGGTATCTCATCCATAAATACATTGGAGAGGGCACTAGATCCAAGATAAACATACCAGCCTATTGGGCTGGACATCTCTTTCTCAAGGACAGAACAATTACCAAGTTGATTACTTAATCATTTTCATAAAACATCATTTGTATGTAATTACAATATAAATAGCTATCTACAATGAATAACCTCATATATAAATAAGTGAGTATTTAAGTCACGGATCTACAACACGTAGTCCGGACAATATCCTGATACAATAATACAACTCCAATCTAAAATAAAACATAGTCAAACAATGTGGCATGGACAACCCCCATGCTCACCAAATAAGGCAACAAGGCCCAACAGAGTCTCACATCAATTAACATGATAATAAATGTAAAGCACGTCAGCATTCAAGCATATCATCAATAACAACATAATCTAACTCAGCTTCGGCCTCCTGCCGCCCGAGGTATCAACCCCCGAGTTACCCGAACCTGAAATATGTGCCCCAAACGTGGGGTGAGATCTCTAAACAGAAATCTCAGTAAGACAAGGGGTCCTCAAGGATTTCTCCACCCCAAGCTCACTTACATGTGCAATATAAGTTCTAAAACAATATACAATATCAGTTCCAAAAACAGTGCAATGCAGCAGATAATCATGTCATGTGTGTCAAAGTATTCTACTGGCCAGAGAAATGTAGGGTTTACATACGTCTATCACCTACATTTAGTGCAAGACGCCACTTGCACCCACCCACAGAATCACAGTATTGTATGACGCCACATACTCAGGCTTACCGTCTAGATGGAACAACACATGCATATTATAAGGCCCTTGCACATAACAACTCAACAACATTTCAAATGAATACATGAAAACACATCATGCATATAAACCATTTCTCCATGGGGTATGGTGGAACCAACAATGGCTAAACCGAGGACACGAAAGCTTACATTGCAAGCTAACTATCCAAGCCAATAGTCCACACAAGCTCAAGGTCACCAAACAGCACTCTCACAGTCTATTTATAACATAAATAATCAATATTATTCAATGTTCAAGGTTCCCTTGAGTGATCAAAGCTTTCCATCTCATTCTAAGCGATTTTAGGCTGATTCTGCAGGAGGTATTCGAATACTCCTCGATGAGTATTCGAATACTCCAATTTTCCAGAAAGTATTTGACTACTTTCACTTAAGTATTCGAATACTACATGGTATTCAAATACTTTCCCAACAATATTCGAATACTACTCAGTATTCGAATACTACACTATGGTATCCGAATACTTTTCTTCCCAGAAAAGTATCCCAATACTCCTTCAAGGAGTATTCGACTACCAAAGGATAAGTATTCGAATACTGCACGAAAAGTATTCGAATACTTATCAGACAGAATGCAGAAACTCGAGCTGTTCATTGCATAATTCCATTTTTAAGTGTTCAAATGCAATTAGGAGTCCAATGACTCCCTAAACAGGTGTTCATTAACATATTATGAACTTAGAATCTCAGTCCTTAACTCAAATAGTCCAAGTTTCACTTTTTAAATGATTAAACAAGCTTAAACCAAGAAAATAACAAAGAGGTGATCATGGTATACCTCAAGTACTCAAAACTCTGAAAATGAGACAGATTAGGAGTCCTCTACACAACACAATGGTTCTGACTATGTCAAGCCACGAATTTGGCTTACAAGCTTGGACCTTTCAACATAAAAATGACTTCTTGAAGCCTCCAAAGACAAGGAAATGGCTCTCCCCAAAGATGACCACCAACTGTGCCCACAAACCACCACTCACAGCCACAGCACTCAGCACACAACAGCCTCTCACCCACACAATGATAACTCACACCCAGTGATAGTGTTTAGGTGAAGAAACAAAGTAGAAATGTGGTTCCTTGAAGTTTTTCTAAGGAGGAATGAAGGTGACAAATAGAGGAGAAGAGGCTGAAGGCAGTCAGCAGCAAGAGCCTCACGTAGGAAAGAAATTATGGCCTAGGGTTTTGGGCCCAAAGTCTATTTAAAGGTGCAATAAATTAATCACACAATATTAACAATAATAGTTACGCTTAGCATTTTAATCTCAAACTTTAGATTCTGAACCTAGCCATTTTTCTAGGATTTGTCATATTTTTATTTTATTTTTTGCAGCACTTTGTCGGTACGCGCTTTTATGTAGCCGATATCAGTCCTGACGCCAAATCTCATTATTTTGACCTGAAACTTGTTATGATAGTCCTATATATTATTCTAGTAATATATACACACTTTTCATAATTTTCTGGGATACTTCATCGGTACGCATTTATACCGTGGAGCAGAGTCGGTATCTGCATTTTTCGTCAGAAAGGAAACTTTCAACAATAATAATTACTTTCTATAATTATTTAAGTCTTCTCATAATTATTAAAGTCAATTATAGAATTATATCATTTATCTCATAATTATTTAAATCCATTTCCTTAATTAACGGTGCGGGTTCTTACAAGGTTCAAAACAACAACTTATTCGTATTTATTTATTAAAAAACAATATTTTAATTTTTTCCCCTATGTATTTATACAAGACTAATTCCTTTTTTTTATATAGAGCATAAATTTTTCTGCCACGAACCCAAATTGTAATATATAACCAGTAACAACCATGAAAGTAGATTAATCTGAGCTTGTGCAAGTTGATCCAAACACTACACAAAGGTTTGGAGCACATAATGAAGAGGAAAATAAAAAGGGTAAAGTTAATCCATAATTTTAAATAAATTTTAATTTTTTAAAGCTATAATAAAAAATTAAATAGTTTTAGTGGGAATTATAGAAATGAGGTCATGGGATGATATTTATTCCAAGGTTTACGTGAATATACTCAATTCCAATAGTATACGAATGAAGAATCTTGTCACAATCTACTACAATCATATGATATGTTCATCTTTGCATGTTGAAAAAGCATAAATAATTTGTCAACCTCAAATCAATATATTTTTAACATTAACATGACTTGCTTATTATGCTTATTCACATAACACAAATAATTTGGATACTAATTGTTACATTTATCAATTAATAATAATAACAAAACAATTACCCAACACAACATATATAACACCTCCATTAAAAATATGGAAAAACTGTCTATCATTTTAAAGGAGGTAAATTTGTGTCATTTTAAGAGAGAAAGAGATAAATAAAAGAGGAAAAGAGAGTGGACAAAAAAATATGAAGGTGTGGATCTCATTTCTTTGTGAGAGTGAAATGACATAAATTGTGTCATTTAAAAGGACAAACACTTTTTTCTAAAAAATATTATTAACCATGAAAATGTGAATCAAATGTTATATTTATGAGTTGACACGTAACATGTCATATATTTATCAATTAATAATAATAACATTTATCATTTTTGCGCTTTGGACACTTTACCACGCGCGCACTTTTTAATAGATAATGTATAATTTCACCGCAAATATTATAATTAAAGATGAATTGGGTCCAAAACCGCTAAAAATGGTATTAAATGTAGTGTAGTGTGGCCCTGCAATGCATAAGCCATAATAAGGTCATAAATTAAAAGTGTATCTGTCCACTTCACTTCCGAAACATAACATATCATTCTCAGTCTCAGATACAAACAATGTTACAATTTTCAAAGAATTTTCATCTAAAATTGGGCGGGAAGGGATTTAATAACACACTCTCATTCGTTCTTCTCTTTCTTCTCTTCTCCACGAAAAACCCTAGCCTAGCCCCCTTCTCTTCTCTTCTCTTCTCTCCGTTCAATCAAATCAACGACTCCCCAACAAAAATGGTTACATTTTCGTTAACATCTCTTCCTTCTAAACGATTCATTGAATCTGACTTGAATGTTCTTCTTCAAGTTTTCTTCATGCTTTCTTTCTTTCTTTCTTTCAATCAACAAAAATGGTTACCTTAGGCCGATGCACAACTCACAATAACAATACTGTTTAAGATCTTGTTCAACAATCTGCCAACTACAAGCAGCTCAACTCAAAAAGGGTGCTGACGAAGGAAGGTATTATTATCACTACTTTCGCCTCTGCTTTTAAAAACAAGCATGCATTATAAAAGAGGTTAATAGTTGTTTTAAGTTTAGTGATGATTTTCAGAATAGGAATTTTATCTTTCTTTTTGATTAAATACAGATTAGCCTTATTTTCTTTGTAGAGTGTACACAGTATTGCAGTGACAGAGCATGTGATGTAACATTTGGAGCTACGAAGATTTGCGGTAAGGATGGTATTTTGGTAAGACTACACTTGTGTGCTAATGAAGGTATTATTATTACTACTTTGCCTCTGCTTTTAAAAAGAAGAATGTATAAAAGAGGTTTTATTTACCATTTTTGTGTTTTGTTTCAGCGACCAAGACACTGAACAGAGGCATTTCTGATGGCAGCTTCCTTTACTTGCTGCTGAGGATAAGGTAACTTCCCCTCCATACCATACCTTTATTTTTTCTTAAATCCTCATTAATAGTGTACGTGTCATGTATTTGTTTGTACTCTATGATTCATTGTATCTGGATTCTTGTGTTTGTAGTGTTAAGTTTGTTGTAACTGCATCTTAGAAGCTCAGTTTCAGTTCGGTCAGTATCACTAAAATTGTCTTAGTGTGTGATACAAGAGGAATTGATACGTGGGTCACTTGAAGGAGATTGTGAGCAGGCTGAGACTTTAGTTTTAAAGAGAAGAAAATAAATAAAAATATGGATTTGGAAAATTTCTTAATAAGATTAAAGTTTAACCCTCCCATAAAAAAATAAAAAACAAAAAAAATGATTTGTGTTATTTTATTTGGGGAATAGGAGAGATATCCGTACTACTGTTGATCAGATGAGAGATAAGAGACCAGGGATCAGAGTGAGAGTGATATTTTTACATCAAAACCATTAATTGCTTTCCATTGATTGCGCTGGTTAGTCCTCAGTATTATTACTTAATGTAAAAGTTGTGATTTGACAAGAGCTTGATTATTAATTACTTTATCCAATGATTATTAATTGCGCTGGTTAGTCCTCCGCCATAAAAAATGCTTTATCCAATGATTTTGGAGGACATAAGGGCCGGCTCAAATGGTCACGTATAAATGCAGCGTAAATCGAAGGGTCATCCTCAAACAGGTATCCAAATGGGAGGTCGACAGTATTAGGCTCTTCGTCTTGTGGCCTTGACGAAGAAGGCAGATCTTGTCGTTGTTTGGTGCGTCTCTCACCTTCGGCATTGCTTGCTCTTCTGCGGCCCGCCATTTTTACAGAATACCTACAATGAAAGTGGAAACATAAGACAAGAAAGGTAAATCTTTGCACTCACAACCATACAAAATAAATGGACAACAATATTTTAGTCCTATTTTAGACCTCAACTCTCTAATTCTGACCACTATGATTATGCTCTTAGTGCTTTAAAAAAAATGCAAAATCATGAAAAGGGCAAAAATCTCCAAATCCCTAAAGTTTATCTTCACGAATCAATATGAAAAACTCAAGAGGTACAACGTTCTACCATAAAACAGAGACAAAACACGCAATGAAAATAACTTGTGTACAAAAAAAAAAAAAAAAACAAAACATAAAACATAATGCAAGTTAAAAAACCTTACCTAGCCTTTATGTTTCATGAATTAGAGCATTTTTATGGTGCAATCCACACACCTGGGGGAGGGTTTTGGGTTGTTCTTCTGGAGGACGTCCGATTTGGGGTTTGGGAGAGGGGTTTAATCGACTAGGGTTTCAATAAACCCCTCTGCGAAATGGGGGGGGTTTAAAAATATTTCTGTCGCAGTTTAATTGATTAAATAATTCTTTTAATCAATTAAACATCCCAAAATTTAATCGATTAAGGGGGATTTTTAATCGATTAAATTTGGGGTCAATGCAATTTCTGAATTTTAACCATTTAATCGATTAAATCTTCATGTTAATCGATTAAAGAGGGACTGTTTGGTGGATAGTTCTGAGTGAGGGAAAAATTGGTTATTAATTATTTAATGAGGGGCAAAAGGGTCAAAAAGTCTATATATATATATCATTTCCGCGAATATTATTTGTATTATTTTATGAACCTTTTTTTCGCTAGACCGAATTAATGACCTTAGGATTATTTGTTCTACGTGTGATGATTTTTTCATTGACATAGGCATCGATCGTAGGAGAAATATTGTGATGATTAAGTGATCTTAATTTTATTATGGGTTGCTCTCATACAGAATTTCACTATGATGGATTTCAATTTTGTGTTACGGTTTCACATCTCGGTGCCGTGAAATAACTTTTTATATTGATTCAGTGCTCTCGCTTTGCTGAATTATTTGTTATTTATTTCATATATGATATTGTCTTATTCATATCTTAGTTTATGTGAATTTTGTTTCAACCTTTGATGAAGCGTGAAAAGTGCCTGGTTTAGTTTCACAATTTTAAAAGTTTCAATATTCGTGAGACAATTATTAAAGTTTCTGTGCAGTGCAATATTATTATTAGTATTATACGAGATGGATTTGTTTTGGTTCCGTATACGTTTCACATCTTGTTTTTAGAGTTTATTTTTTCTTGTGAGTTTTCATTTTTTTGATTTTTTTGAAATCAGCGAATTAAACACATTTGGAATTTTATGATTACGATTCTGTGTTTTATATTCATGAAATGCTTTATTAAACACATTCCTGAAACTATCAGTTGCTTTATTTTGTCGTGAAGCGTGAAACTGGTTAATTGGTTTCATTTTGAAAGGAGACAACTGTGTTTCGGTTTCAGTTTCCGTGAAACTCACTTTTAGTGGTGTGTAAAATAACTATCATTATCGAACCAAACCGTTTAAACCAATTCAGATCGATTTTTCAAAAAATTCAATTCGATTCGACCCATGAACATCCTTACTTCTGGTATTGTTGGAACTTATGAATCATTTCACTTTTGTTTAGTGTTAATGTCCCGTGAATACAAGATGATTTGATTATGAAACTGTTGCACGAATAGTGTTTTGTTGAGTTTCGGTAAATCATTTTGAAATTAAAAAAAAAATTAAAAAAAATAAAAATCAAACAAGTTGCGATATGTGGAAACAATATGAACTATTGCTCACATATGTTAATATTTTAATAAATTATGTATTTATGGATTGTTAGCGTGAATTGTGGATTTTAAGATTGTTGTTCCGGCTTTTTTTTTTTTGGATGAATTGTTGTTCCGGCTTTTAGTGCAGTGCCGTTGATGTTATTGGAGTTGTTTTGACATCAGATGTTATGGTATTCACGTGATATTACTGTTACCATTTTCTAATTATTAGTTAATTCAGTGAATTATTATTTTGATATATTTGTAATTTATATTACAGAGCATAAAAAAGTTTACTGTTGAGTCAACATATTTACATGTTAATTTAACATTTATTAAGATTAAAATGAATGGTATTTTTTATGATAGGATGCATTATTGGGTCTAGTGAGTTATAAGTCTTATTTTCTGTTTCGGTGTTTTACATACATCACAACTAGGAACTTTGATCAACTAGGAACTTTGATGAGCTTAGACGAGTCGTAGCTTAAAAAGACAACGGAACAAAAAATATATAATTTTAATTGTAAAATAAATCACAAATTTACACTTCATATAAAAATTATGATTTTCTAGGCCTTATATAATTTCATTGCAAATATACACAACATTAACTTCGGACATCTCTCTGACCTACAGCTTTAATTTCATTGGTTGGCTTCTACATGCATTCTTGGAGGGGATATCTTAGAACATTAGGAATCATATGCACATTTGCATGCACAATGACTTTGGAATCACTTATTGAATATTTTTGGCTCTGCACATCAACAACAATTCTGCACTCCATCCCCCAAATTGTAAGGATGTCCAACCCTACAATGCTAGCAGGATGAATACTTCAGATGAATTAATTGATCAATACCATAAAAGATAGTTTTCATAAAGATATCTGTATTGTGTAATGTTCATATTACCTAAATCATGGAGAAACCATTGGTTGTGTGATAGATTCTGCAAAAACAGTAACACTTTGGAGGTTTAATGGACTAGCCAGCTTTCAGAATTACATCATTTGCAACTGAAACTTCACTCATATCATCATATGATTTAGAAAACATCATCCTGTACATCGGGGCCCCACGCTCTAGAACATGTTTTTCCCAATCTGACCTAACTCCAAATGGGTTTTCCTCAAGCCACGCAATTTGGCAATGCTCCAAATCAAAAGCTTACCCTTCCCATATCTCAAGAATCGTTCCTTCATCCTTATTGCTACAGCCTCTACATCAGATTGCAAAGACCTGGTTATTGTCAATAATCTAAATAAGCCTTGATATTTATAACTCAAACTATTCAAAGAATGTAAGCGGAGTAAGTCACTACTCATCACAATAAAGTGTCATTACACAGGGAAAGGAACTATAAATATCATACTGAAAACAACTATTTTCCTTTACAATGGGGTTTATTGCTCTCCACTCAGATACGACAAGCAATGATGTTTTATAAGATAAAACATAACCATACAAAGGTAGAAATAAATATAACCGTTGGATCAACATAAGCGATCTAACGGTGAGATTGACTGGGTGTCACATGGGTGTAACATAACTTGGGTGTCACAATATCCTATCCCAAAAAAGAATTACCTGATTTGGATACTCGAGTCAAAAGTTATGGCCTTTAGAAGTTTTATGATTAAATTAAATTTTTTTTTGGAAAAACAAGTGACACGTGTCACCACCTCATGAGAGACGCCCCATTTGGGCGTCTTCCCCTCCATGAATTTTAGATCAGATGACGCATTCCAGCATAAAAAACAATTAAATCAGCTGATTTCTTTTTGGATACCAATGTGATGGGCAGTGGGACATTCAATGTCTTGTCTGCCACCACAAATGGTCATTTAATTATTCGATTTAAAAAATTAAAATTCGATTTTTAAAAGAAATTTTTTTCCCACCATCCATATTTAAATTCAAAATTTTCAACCATTTCAAATTTCGAATTTTAGATCATATGACGCATTCCAACATAAAAAACAATTAAATTAGCTGATTTCTTTTTGGATACCAATGTGATGGGCAGTGGGACATTCAATGTCTTGTCTGCCACCACAAATGGTCATTTAATTATTCGATTTAAAGATTAAAATTCAATTTTTAAAAGAATTTCTTTTCCTACCATCCATATTTAAATTCAAAATTTTAAACCATTTCAAATTTTGAATTTCAGATCAGACGACCAATTCCAACATAAAAAGCAATTAAAACACTTGATTATCCAATTAAAAATTTGAATTTCAAAATCACATTTATTAATTAATTATTCTTTTATATCTGCCACCACAAATGATCATTTAATTATTCAATTTAAAAATTAAAATTTGATTTTTAAAAGAAATTCTTTTCCCACCATCCATATTTAAATCAAAATTTTAAACCATTTCAAATTTCGAATTTCCAACATAAAAAGCAATTAAAACACCTGATTATCTAATTTATTTTGTCTGTCAGCTCTCTTGATTCTTGATTGTTATGATATTTGAGTCAAATATATAACAAGATAATGTCTTTGTTATATCATTATTGTGTATATATTATTTAAAAAATAACCATAACGAAATTGTGAATTGAATGACCATCAGGTCTTCAACAATTGTGAAATTTGTTTTTGTTTCTATTGATCTCCATGAATAGAGATCGTGAATGCATGTCCGTGAAAAGAGTTTTCTTTTTATTGAATTTAAAATTTCGAATTTCAGATTGTGCAAAATAAATACATAATTTCGAAATTTAATTGATAAACCATTTAAAATATCGAATTTTAGATGAGATGACCAATTCCAACATAAAAAGCAATTAAAACAGCTGTTTTCTTTTTGGATACCAATGTGATGGGCAGTGGGACATTAAATGCCTTGACTGCCACCACAAATGGTCATTAAATTATTCGATTTAAAGATTAAAATTCGATTTTTAAAATATATTCTTTTCTCACCATCCATATTTAAATTAAAAAATTAAACCATTTCATATTTTGAATTTCAGATCAGACAACCAATTCCAACATAAAAAGCAATTAAAACACCTGATTATCCAATTAAAATTTCGAATTTCAAAACCATATTTATTAATTAATTATTCTTTTATGTCTGCCACCACAAATGGTCATTTAATTATTCGATTTAAAAATTAAAATTTGATTTTTAAAAGAAATTCTTTTCCCACCATCCAAATTTAAATTCAAAATTTTAAACCATTTCAAATTTCGAATTTTAGATCAGATGACCAATTCCAACATAAAAAGCAATTAAAACAGCTGATTTCTTTTTGGATACCAATGTGATGAGCAGTGGGACATTCAATGCCTTGTCTGCCACCACAAATGGTAATTAAATTATTCGATTTAAAAAATTAAAATTCGATTTTTAAAAGAAATTTTTTTCCCACCATCCATATTTAAATTCAAATTTTTTAACTATTTCAAATTTCGAATTTTAGATCAGATGACGCATTCCAACATAAAAAGCAATTAAATCAGCTGATTTCTTTTTGGATACCAATGTGATGGGCAGTGAGACATTCAATGTCTTGTCTGCCACCACAAATGGTCATTTAATTATTCGATTTAAAGATTAAAATTCGATTTTTAAAAGAATTTCTTTTCCCACCATCCATATTTAAATTCAAAATTTTAAACCATTTCAAATTTTAAATTTCAGATCAGACGACCAATTCCAACATAAAAAGCAATTAAAACACTTGATTATCCAATTAAAATTTCGAATTTCAAAATCATATTTATTAATTAATTATTCTTTTATATCTGCCACCACAAACGGTCATTTAATTATTCAATTTAAAAATTAAAATTCGATTTTTAAAAGAAATTCTTTTCCCACCATCCATATTTAAATTCAAAATTTTAAACCATTTCAAATTTCTAATTTTAGATCAGACGACCAATTCCAACATAAAAGGCAATTAAAACACCTGATTATCTAATTTATTTTGTCTGTCAGCTCTCTTGATTCTTGATTGTTATGATATTTGAATCAAATATATAACAAAAATAATGTCTTTATTATATCATTATTGTGTATATATCATTTAAAAAATAACCATAACGAAATTGTGAATTGAATGACAATCAGGTCTTCAACAATTGTGAAATTTGTTTTTGTTTCTATTGATCTCCATGAATAGAGATCGTGAATGCATGTCCGTGAAAAGAGTTTTCTTTTTATTGAATTTAAAATTTCGAATTTTAGATTGTGCAAAATAAATACATAATTTCGAAATTTAATTGATAAACCATTTAAAATATCGAATTTCAGATGAGATGACCAATTCCAACATAAAAAGCAATTAAAACAGCTGTTTTCTTTTTGGATACCAATGTGATGGGCAGTGGGACATTAAATGCCTTGACTGCCACCACAAATGGTCATTAAATTATTCGATTTAAAGATTAAAATTCGATTTTTAAAAGATATTCTTTTCCCACCATCCATATTTAAATTAAAAATTTTAAACCATTTCAAATTTCGAATTTCAGATCAGACAACCAATTCCAACATAAAAAGCAATTAAAACACCTGATTATCCAATTAAAATTTCGAATTTCAAAACTATATTTATTAATTAATTATTCTTTTATGCCTGCCACCACAAATGGTCATTTAATTATTCGAATTCTGAATTGATTTCAAATTTTGGATTTCAATTTCAAATTTCAAATTGGAATGATGGGAAAGGATTTGGAAATAAAAAATTAAATAAATAATAATAAATAAAAAATCAATGAAAAATTAAGTTAATCATTTATTGTGGCAGACAACTCATTTAAAAAAATATTGTTAAATAACAAAATTATTTATATTGTAAAATAAATTCAAAATTTGGAAATAAATTAAATGAAAAATTATGTTAACAATTTGGAAATAACTCAATTTTAAATTCGATGAGAAGTTTTATTTCTATTACCGAATCCGCTCCAATCCCTAGATACGAAAAGATAATAAATTTGGAAACTTTCTTGCCGCCGAATATTAATCCAATCAAACCCAAGATAGGGAAAAATAATAAATTTGCAAACGTCAAGATACCAAAATATAATAAATTATGCATTGATTCCGGATTCCACCCTTAATCATTGCTACGACCGCGTGATTTTTTTCTTTATAAGAAGCATCGGAGGAGAATCCTATTGTTGTCAACATTGGTCAATTCATTCTCATTCTCTGGTGATTGCTGGGTTATAACAATTCATTCTCATTCTCATTCTCTATTGTCGTCAACAGTGGTCAATTCATTCTGTGGTCAATTCATTCTCTGGTCAATTCATTCTCTGGTTTTCAATTTTTTTTCAATTCATTCTCTGGTTTGTGGTTATTTTGCAATGACCATGAAGTCTGAGTCACTGGATCATTGGAGGAATTACTTTAGCACTGCCAAGTCGTCTGATATATTCGACATCATTCATCATTCCATCATGGTGGCAGCTTCGGATTTCCCCAAGGAGTTCAAGCTGAGGAGAGATGGGATTGCTGAGAGATTGTTCTCTTGCATGTTGACGACTAAATGTTTGGGGTGTGAAAGGGTGGATCATGAAGACGTTGATGATGGGCTTGCCCTTGAAGCAGGGGCAAGTGAAGACGGCAAGGTCAACAGCATTAGAGATGGCCGTGGAGAGGTTTTGAGGATCCAAAAAGTTCTGCTTAACTTTAAAGAAGAGGTATATCCTCTCTCTTCCTTTCTCTTTTCATTGTTTTTTTTTTCTTCCCTTCTTTATGTTCTGTATCAGTTCTTGCTTCTTTGTATTGCAATTTACTTGGATGGTTGATGAGATTTTTGAACGGATAGGTTTCTGAATTTATGAATATGGTTTTTATTGGATGGCATTTTAGTACTTCTTTGAAGGTTGAATTCTTTTATGTCCTCTGGTCCCTGATTCATGTTGCTTTGTTTTGTGTCACAACAGTCTGACTCTGTGTTATTTGAGTCATTGAGGAGGCTCCAGCTGATGGAACTCAAAGTGAATCTTCTAGAGGTTTGAATTGAACCATTTCTTATTACTCGTTCAATGAGCCTACAATTTTTTCCTTGCTTTTTCCAGTGCCCTTTTTTTTGAGTCCTCTAATTCTCAAAATTTAACTTTGCCAGGAAACTAAGATTGGAAAGGCTGTCATTCCTCTCCGAAAGCATGGATCAAAGGATATTAGTCAACTCGCACGAACTCTTATTGAGTATGAATAAGTTTTTCCTGGATATTTGTTTTTCATTCATGTATCATTGGCTTGTTTTACAAAGATAAATGAACCTGTTTATCTTCTTCTACATGGATCAAAGAAATAGCTTGTAACCAGTTTCTTTGGTTCCAATTAGTGGTTTGCTATTCTGGTATTGTGTGTGTAAATGAAGATTAATACAATTCACTCACTGTTGTTGCACTGACCCATCTGTAATTCTCTGTCATCAACCATCAATTATTAGATTTAGTTAGTCTGAACCTGTTTCTTAGTTAATCACACTTATGGTAGCATGTCTCTTCTGCTTAAAAGTCAGCTATTATTTATTAGTGTACAAGTTGAGATGTGGCATCTGTTTAATTTGTTCACTTGCATTCTAAACATTTTCATAATTTATTGACTTTGTAGTTGCTGGAAAGAAATGGTAGATGAGTGGTGCAAGGCTTCCACTACCACAGCTATTGCAGGTAGAAAAAAATAATTCTGCTTTCATGTGAATAACCTGCTGCTTTTTTATCCGTTTTAAAATTAATAAATGTTTAAAAGCGGTTTTATTAAATATTTGTAGCTTCAGAAGGCACTCCAGATTCTGTAAATCCATCTGTTCTTGATGAAGGACTAGCTTTTGCTTTACAGTTCTAGATTTGAATTCCTCTCATCTTAGAATATGATTATGAATGGGGAATGTTTTTTCAGATCCTCAACAGAGTGGACAATTCAAATCTGAGGCTTCCATTGAGCCATCCATCACTGCCAAGGACAGTAAGAGTCAGCAACCAAGGAAAAATGAGGTTGCTGTGAGGCTAAATAAACCAGAAACTGTTGATAATTTCCCTGTCAGACCCCCAAAATCAACTATGCAGCGAAAAAGCAATATGGAGCCAAAGATGCAGCCAAAAATAGAGAACAATACAATCCCAAAGAAGCCTCCCATGATTCAGAAAGATGTAAGAATAAAAAATCTCTCTGTGCATCTAATTTTTAGGTTTGAGTTCTCTCTGACCTTGAAATGTTGTTTATCAGAAATCCAAGCTTTCAGATGAAGAAGCTGCAGTCCAAGTAAAGCTAGAGGCCACTAAGAGGAAAATTCAGGAGCGTTATCAACGAGTTGAAAATGGTTTGTCATTCCTTTACCAAAATCAAAGTCCTAAACTCCTATCTGATTTTAAGTTGTTAGAGTGTCCAGTAGTTTCTACATTCCTAGAGAATCTTCTACACTAAAGTTAATTGCCTAGAATGTTGGATTTATCTTGTCAACTTTCAGATGATTTTTTCTTTATTTGGGGGCACATTACTAAGTTCATAATTAATTGATGAAAGTTTCATTGTTGCTTGCAGCTAAGAGGCAGAGGACAATACAAGTTCTGGAAATAAATGATCTCCCCAAGCAAGGGAGTGGCCAACGAAATTCACATTTCAAACCTGGGAATCACAATAGGCAGTGGGCCAATGCACGAAGATAGAGGATTTCCAAGCTTTAGCCATTCTGTGAATTGAAGATTGATCCATTCACCATGATTTCAATACATAAACTCATAACGAGCCTCTTTTAAGGTTTTAGCTATTGCAATGGGTATTAAGTTCCTGATTTATGTATAGGCAACCATCAGTGATCTTACTTGGATAGAGCTATTTTGATCGAGAGTATATAGAGCTTTTTTGATCGAGAGTATATAGGAATTTTAGGCAACCATCTAAACTGCTTTTTAGTTCGGTTTTGTGGCTTGTTATAATCCATATTTAGAAGACATTGGGAGTACAATTCATTCAGACGTGGGGGAATTGTAATTTCATCTGCATATCCATCTGTAAGTGCTCAGTACTAGCAGTGATGCATATATTTCTTTTATGCAATCACATGGACTCATTGCTATTTATTCTGTTTTAGCTATAACATGCAATTTTTTTCCTAGTCATTTTGTCATGCTGCAAAGGTTACAAAGTCTCGCTATGGAGAAGAACATTGGAGGGAATGAAGATGGGCCTTTAATGTGCATCAGGTTGTCATGTTTGCCATCATTGATGTGCGGCAGTAATCTAACAAAGTGTTCTAGATAAACACCCAAAGGCCTACTGCAATCAACCATTCATGTTTACTGTCTTTGCTGTAGGGTGTATGAAGTGGGTATTTATGAACAATTTTGTTTATTTCTATAAAGTAGGCAGTGTGGTTTCATGGATGTAATATTGTTGCTATTCTTATGTAGTCTAAATTGTGTAAGTTAATATTGCACAGTGATATGTAAACAAGTTTCAAGTCACTTGTCCTTGACATTCTGTACTGAAGTCCTCTTTGATATTTTATTTAGTAAGATGGTTATCAACATGAATACAGTTGATGTTTAATCTGTAAGTGGTGGTCATACAGTTACTGTCTGTACGCAAATCCTTTTACTGTTTGTGCTTGCTTCCTATTATGAATGAGTAATATCAAACAGCATTTTACAGGGCAGTTGAGGAAACAAATGCTTTTGTAATGGCACCGATTAGCAATGAGAAATATCAAACAGAATGGAATGGTTTATGTATTTTCAATGCAGTAAATCAATGAACAGCAACACAAGTCAATGAACAGCAACAGTACTCACTTATATTGAATATTCAGCAACTGAGGATGTAATCCTCTTACAACATTTGCAAGGAAATAGTAACAGGATTCCAATTACACTATTAGGACTGTGTCCTTTACAATAGTTTCTGACAACCTGTAACAATTATGGCTCTGCACAAATATAAACTAACAACACTAGATGAATGGCACACTCATGCTTATCCAATTACAGACTCCTTTCCTCCACACTGAACCTCACAAAAAAAATGGTGCTATCTTGCTTGTGACTTGCGTTCCCTGCCTCATGGTTTCTCTTCTCATTTGGTGTTTGCACTGTCTTTAATTCATTTCTCACTACTTGGGCTGCTGCTGCCATCCCTTGGGCTGCTCTTGCTGTCATGAAGTTCAAAATAAACACGGATTGAAGGCCATCGTATCAGTAGGTACAAAGAAAATCCATGAAGTTATTTCCCTTCTGAGGAGATTCATACTGGGCTATCATTATGAGAGACCTGAAGTCTCCAAGTGACATACTGGATATATACATAGTTGATTCCCATAGCAATTCCAAAACCCAAAACTGATGACAGTAGTATTGCATAAATGGCCGTCAACTGCAGCTGCAACAAAGTCAGAAAGCTTAAGCACATCAAGGATACACTGAAAGTAAGTCAAGTAATTAACTAGAGAGCAGGGATTTAAGGTTTATTTAATTATTTAAGAATTAACAACCAGCAAGCAGGAAGTAACACAGATGAATCATGGCAGTTACTACTTGAAAAAAATTACTTCTAAACAAATAATTATCCAAGCTGCCCTTGGCCAAAAATTCATATACCAAAATTCGGTGATCATCCTCTAAGCAGTAACCAATCAGTTTCACAAGATTAGGATGATACAGCTGCCCCAGGTAGTTGATTTCTGTCTATAGTATATATATATAGAGAGAGAGAGGGGGGGGGAAAAGGGAAGAAAAGAAGGTCTACTAACATTATTGCCATCGCCACCCTTTAAATACACAACCAAATCCACCTTCACCCACCACACTATCTGGACGAAAGTTTCTTGTAGCAGTTCTTAGCTCATTGCCATCTCACCCTATAGTACATTGTTTGGTTGCCAAAAGTGGATGAAAAGGAAAAATTCTTACATGAGAATATTTCTTACTCCAAAAAAAAAAAATTCTATTGTTGAAAGAAACACATTTTTTAGTTCCCTCAGGATCTTCCTAATCCTACATTTATTCTTAACAATTAAAAGTAGAAAGGGTGATTGAATTGAAGACAGTGGGAAAATCCTCACAGAAAAAGAAGGGATTTTTCAAGTTTCAATAACAAATTACACCCTCAGATTTTTAGACAAATTCCCACAATCAAACAAATAAGACTGTTCCATTTGATAACTATTTTTATTTACTTTGGATACTTTGCTAAACACAACATAACTCATCACATACATAGTATAGTATTCATTTGAAGCAAGTCTTTCTTGTGTTTGAGTCATACATTTAATTCATTTGAGTAATACAATATTTGCAGGTGACTGTCCCTGTTCAATTACCTCTACAAACACCTAGTCGTGCGGCTGACAAATATATTTGTCGACAATCAGAAGGGGAAAATGTGAATGGTTCTTTCGTACAACCTGAACAGAGAGAGAATAATGTAAATGAACATTACTTTATTAGGGTTCTTAGAGGCATTCATTGAACACCATTTTTTGGACCACAACAACGATGATACCCATAACAAAAAAGAAGAAACAGCGATGAGCATACCTCTTGCGGTGGTTGCCTTGAGATTTTTAGACAGCCATGGTTCTCATCTATCATGCCCTTTCTGTCGAAACGCTCCCAAGTCGGCAGTCCAATCCAACCGATACTCACTGTGGAACACGGCCTGGAGGTCGGTCCCCTTGTGAAGGTTGCAGGGCGGAAACATTGACACAGATAAATAAAGGAGACTCCTCCATATTTTATTTGTTCTCTTTTTAAGAAATAGTCCTTCGTTGCCAAAAACCAATTTTTTTAATAAATATTACTAAGAATTTCTTAATTTTAGTGCCAATCGCGTGATTTTCATTAAATTAATCAAATAATTAGTCAAGCTATTTTTCAAAACCTTTTCTTGATCGCAATAAAAAACTACATACACATTTATTTCGTGTAAAAGGTTAAAGGACTTATTATTAGTTATACAGTGATTATCAGTCAAAGGTATTGAAGCTGAATTGAATAATAGAACTAATAAATCATCAAATATATTTAAATTTGACTTCAAATACAAATGCACTATTATACCAGTGACAAAGAACATATTGATTGTGATGTTCTGAAAGCTAACCTGCAAACGTCGCAAAAAGGGCTTTTGCCACCGTTCTTGCTGCCCCCCAAAACATGGCAAACAAGGGAGAAAAAAGCATCAATATTTTTGGTAAATACTGACTAATAAAAGCAAATAGCAAATTACAATCGATTATAATTTAGATAATAGAACTCATAGGGGGATAATATTAACTCAGTACTGTATAGGTATCTTGGATCTATTGTTTAAAGTGATAGAGAAAAAGAAGATGTAAAACATAGGATTCAAGCTAGGTGGATGAAATGGAGAAATGCTTTAGGTGTTATTTGTGATTGAAAGGTGCCTCTCAAACTCAAAGGAAAATTTTACTGCACAGCCATAAAATTGACAATGCTTTAACGTATGAATGTTGGGTAGTAGAAAGCCAACAAGAGCATAAGCTAAGTGTTGGAAAAATAAGAATGTTGTGGTGGATGAGTGGAAATAAAAGTCAAAATTTGGAACAAATGCATTAGAGAGAAAGCAGAGGTAGCACCTATTGGGCAAAATATGGTAGAATCTGGCCTAAGATCATATGGTCATGTGAGAAGAAGCCCTAATAATAAGAGTTGATCAAATGGAGGACAACCCAATAATTAGAGTTAGACG
Organism: Gastrolobium bilobum; assembly: GCF_033153095.1. Lineage (NCBI taxonomy): Eukaryota > Viridiplantae > Streptophyta > Magnoliopsida > Fabales > Fabaceae > Gastrolobium > Gastrolobium bilobum. The sequence continues at coordinate 22,858 of NW_026898642.1, forward strand.
GAGACCAAGAAAAACTTTAAGGGAAATCATTAGACTTAGGTATCTAAATGGCGTTTCTGAAGACTTTGTTTATAACATAAGACAAAGGAATCTTTTGAAAATATAAAGGATTTTTTCCTTGAAACATATAGCCATTCAAGTTCATTCATTATTTCATACTAAAAATCTGTGAAGCCTAGGTTTTGTATTTTCTGGAACCTGGACTTGTAGTACCAGCTTTTTTTCAGAATACCACCCTTTTCTGATTACATTGCATAACTTATTTTTAAAATATCACTCTTGCTCTCATAAATTTGATTTCTCGGAGGTTTAATGATAACTTCATCAAGTGAGGTTCTCCATATGCACATTTGAAAAAGAACTTTTAAAAAGTTTGATTAAAGTATGTTCATGCCATCATCTCCGGACAAATGGCAAGTAATTTTTTTAGCATACAATAGCTAGAACCATTAATATGAAATACATCTTTCCCAGCTCATACACTAATGATGAATCATTCAAAAGCCAGAGGAAAAGTGCCTGTTCTTAGTAAACCAAGTACAAAATAATTAAGCATTAATTAAACTTAATTAATTCTAGCAGCTAGACCAACCAACATACATCACCATCAATATCCCCTGTATTCCAAACAAATTGAAGTTGGCGGTCAATAAACCCAAACAAACAGCAAGAAAAAATTGAGGGAAAAGAAAAATAAATAAGAAATAAATAAATACATAAGTAAATAAATAAATATAGGAAAGAAAGATTAAAAAGGGTTGTTTGCAACATAGGAAAAAAACGGATTTGAAAGATGGATTTTGAACATGTAAAGACACCATAATTTTTTACCTCAATAGCAGTATCAAGCCACAATTGCACAGGAATTGGTGAACCGAGAGTAGGTGTTATAAGTCCAGCTCTTTCACGAGCTTTATGATCCAATACCTCCAACTTGAAAATAAGACTCTCAAACCTATCCATCAAACATTTTAAATGAAAACTGGAAGAAAAAGACAGCAGCATATGTAATGCATAGCTTATACTAACATTACAGGATGATATGAAAAGATATGTGGCAAACAACCAAAAATTCAATGGCATAGAAGACTGACTCAAACCAAATGAAAAATCCTTGTTAGGTTGCACCAAAAGGTTTTCAGGACAGTCACATGTCAGGCCAAACCCAAAATTAAATATAAACCACTTTATAACACTGACAAAACATTCTGTTGGAAGTCTAGAACAACCACTTTCTATGTGTAGGATCCATATTTTGTTGATTTTCTTTAAAATAATGCTACTTTGATTCTAAATTCAAAATCTACTTATTAATTTCTATTATTCTATATAATAAAAGCTAATTTACTGTCACAAAAATAATAGTAAAATAATTTGACCAAACCATGATCAATAGTACCACATTCATTTCAAGCAAATACATAGCTCAGAAGACAAAAAAATGAAAACAAAACAGCCTCTAGCAAAATAGTACCACAAACACACACACACTCTGGAATACATAGCTCAGAAGACAAAAAAGCAGTCTGGAATACATAGCTCAGAAGACAAAAAAATGAAAACAAAACAGCCTCTAGCAAAATAGTACCACACACACACATAATAGATAGATAAAAACCATTAAACTGAAACCAACCTCTAGCAACCAGAAATAAATAAATTAACTGAAATAATATCAGAATTCAGTCTAAAAAGTTACATTTCAGGTGTCAGAATCTTCCTTTTTTCTTCAACCAGAAATAAATAAATTAACTGAAACAATAAAGTCAGAATTCAGTCTAATAAGTTACATTTCAGGTGTCAGAATCTTCCTTTCTTCATTAAACTCTAAAAGCCAATCCTCATCTGCATTGTCCAAGTCATACTCAACAAACTCTCCAATCTCAGCCCGAGCTGCAACAAATGAAAGAACTTACAGTGCAAGAATTGAAATTTACAAAAGAACCTTCCAAAATTATTTCTAATATAAATAAATGATCTATCTAGTGCAGGTACCTCCTCTAGCCCGCAAATAGGAAGTTGGTTGAGAGAAAGTGCAAGAATAGTCCCTTTCGTATGTATCCACAACAACATACTGAGGAGTAGGTATTTCAGCAGCCAATTTCTTGCTGGGAGCTTGATGTACCTGAGAAAAATAAATAGAAATTACTGATAAAATTGACAATATTTCTATAACAAATACCTTATCAACTGGTTTCTTTCCTACTGTTAATTTTTTTATAGAGGAGCAACATCCATGATTACTTCTGAATATTTGAAATTTCAACTACCAAGGCTTCTATTCTGCACAATATTTATTACTTATTTATCATAGAAGCAAATGAGGTAATCACGACTCAGTAAATTAAAATAACAATCGTGCAGGTTAACATGGTGTACATCTTTCCCATTTGTGCAAGTGAAGGTCTAGTGAGATATAGTATAACAGCCATCACATTGATGCTAACTACAATCTAGCATATAGCTGGTAACTATTAGAACACTGATACAGATAATCCAAAAATATCCAGATTTAAACAAGCCAACATAGTGGCATACACCAAAAAGTTATCAAACAGAATAACTGGGAAACATGGTGCATTAACATAACACCAGGAAGAGCTCATACCTCATTTTCAACCTCAGGAACAACACGTAGCAATTGCGAATTACGGGTAGATGCGGGTGCCTCATCATCTTCAAAGTCCTTGATGGACTTGACAATGGGGAGCTTCTTGTGAATGTCAAGTGGTCGAGGCCTGAAAGACAACCTACTCATTTCTACTCATCTATTTATTCCCCTCTCATTTCCACTGTTTTGAGTCTTTTGATGCCACCCCTTCTTTCTATCCCTGGTTTTGAAACCACAAGTGACAATTTCTTAATCCTTGTGAAGCTAAAACCATATCAACACAATCATACCCGTAATTCGCAATTTAGGGCAGTGATAGAAGCAGAAATTGTTTAACAGAACTGTTCCATGGAGTAGATTCAGAAGGTGGCCCATCAATTTCTCAAGATTGAAGCTGTAAGTTGTCAGAACAATCAACCAATGAAAGTTGAATACATAAAGAAGAGAATAATAACAGATACAAAATCATCCACCCATTTAGATAAAGAACTAACAGACTGTCTTTGGGGGCCAGAGGATAAGCCAAAAAATCTTCGGTTGGGGGATTAGTCTCATCCTTTCTCCGGTTGCGAAGCTTAGTGCACCCACTGTTACAATGAGGGGCTAGCCCAAACGGGCCGTACCCCGAGGGCATGGTGCCCGGAGAAGGTTGAATGGGGATACCTCCTGGCAATGTACCAAAAAAAAAAAAAAAGAACTAACAGACTGAGGTATTTGTTACTTTTAGTCTTCTCAATCTAACAGATAAAAATCATCCACTTCAGGGAAATAATAAACTATATCATAATCTCAATCTGTTACTTTTAGTCCCTCTTTTTGTTAAACGGAGGAGACTGTTTGGCTGAGGGGCTTGACAATGCCCTTCCTTTCATTAAATACTGCCAGGTATCATTTCTCCAATCCCTCATATGACACCAGACAAAAATATGCTATTCAAGGAACTGATCTTTCAGCTACCAGTAATCTTTACAAGAACAGCAACCTTCTTTGAAATGATGGAAACGAATAGTATCTCGAAGAATTATTTCTCTCTTCTCCACCTTCGAGATGAGCTTCATTGTTGTATGGCAATCAGAGCAAACTCTCAAATTCTTCATCACCCTCACTGGTGCTGATTTTGGTAAAGAAATAATTCCAAAAGTTACAGCTAACTTTTCACTATGGTGGTTCATGCTTATGGTGCTGCTGAATTCAGATTCAGAGATGCCCAAAGGAAGCTTCACATTCTCGAAGCTTATGTTCTTTATTTTTGCCAACATTCCTTCCAACCGTGAATAAATCAATTGACTCATTGGATGAGAACAATCATCCACCAAAAATGAATGAACCTTATTTCCTACCTCAATCCAACTTATACCAGGTTCCTTTTTAACTCCTCGGTCTTGCATGAGCTTCCTAACCTCTAAAGCAGGCTTCTCTTTCCCCGCATCATTGTAGATGTTGTAAAGAAGCACATAAGATGCAGCTGCATGAGGTTCAAGCTCTATTACTCTGTCAGCAACACGTTTTCCCATGACAGTGTCCTTATGAACCCTGCAAGCACCTAGCAAGGCACGCCATATAACTGGGTCATCCTCAAAAACTGAATCAAAAATAAAGCTTTGGGCATCCTCTAGCCTTCCTGCACGCCCTAAGAGATCAACAATGCAAGCACTGTGCTTTACATTAGCTGCCATGCCATAATCTTTCTTCATGATTTCAAAGTATCTTAATCCTTCTTCAATGAGACCTCCATGGCTACAAGCAGTTAGGACCCCAAGTAATGTGATCTGGTTGGGTTCAATTCCAGAAACAGTCATCAACTCAAAAAGTCTTAGAGCTTCCTTAGCAAAACCATGTTGTGCGTAGCTACAAATCATTACAGACCAGGATACCACATCAGGTTTCTCTGTCTCTTGAAAGGTCCGCTGAGCGGAATCTATGTCTCCAGACTTTGCATACATGCAAATCTGTGAGTTTTGAATAATGGTAAAACTTGCAATACCATATTTTAATGCATAACCCTGGATCTGCTCTCCAAGTCTTGCTGCAGCCATATCTGCACAAGCACCCATCACACTTGATATAATGAACTCATCTGGTTTCCTTCCAGAAGCCAAAAATTGATGGAACAAAGACAATGCATTTTCGAACTTTCCATTTTGAACATAACCTGCAATCATGGATGTCCATGAGACAACATCTAATTTAGGAGTTGAATTAAAGCACCTTAGCCCATCTTCCACTGAACCCAAAAAGGAGTACAAGTCCACTAATGAACTGCCAATGAATTCATTGGACTGAAGATTGTTCTTACAAATCTGAGCATGAATTTGCTTCCCAACCTCAAAATCTCCAACAGCAATACAAGCCTTAAGTATGCTCGAGAACGTAAATTTTGAGGACTTCAATCCTTGCCTTCGCATCCTGCAGAAAAGACACAGTGCTTCCTGTGCATATTCACTAGAGATTGTCTGTGCTTGCAGGAGTCTAGCAATCATGGCATTACACATGACATCATTTTGGTAGGGAACATAATTGAAAACCCGAATTGCATCCTTTAAACATTCAGTCTTGGCATACATATCGAGCAATGCAGTTCCAACAATGACACCCAAATCCAAACCAAGCTTGACCGTGTATCCATGAAGCATTTTCCCATAACAGCTCAAACTCCTCTTCGCACAACACACCTTAAGTACACTTCCTAAAGTATAAGCACTAAACATCAAGCCAGACCGATGCATTCCCACAAGAAGCTCGAAAACCTCTTGTTCACTACCTAACCTAACATAACCAGCAATGAGTGAATTCCAAGAAACATCATCCAATTCATCACAAGTCTCAAACAAACGCCTTGCCGGCTCAATCCGGCCGCATTTCGAGTACATGCCAATAAGAGAATTGATCATGAATACCATTCCCTTCAATCCACTCACAACAACCAAACCGTGAATCACCTTCCCTAACTGCACATCCACAGTGTAACCACAAACGCCCAAAACCCCTGCATAGGTAAACTCATCAGCCCCAACGCCAGCCCTTCTGGCCTCACCAAACGCGTGCAAGGCCTTTTCATACAATCCCATTTGGGAATATCCAGAAATCAAGGAGTTATATGAAACAATGTTTCGTTGGGGCATTTCATCAAACACGTTCTGGGCAGCATGCAAGTGACCGAGCTTAGCGTACAAGAGAAGAAGATTGTTGAGCAAGAAGGGGGATGGTTGAATTGAGAGCTTGATGATGTGGGCATGAACGAGTTTTCCCGGTAAGGGGGACCCGCTTCTGATAGCTGAGTGAACCAGTTTGGTGCAAGTTGAAGGGTTCAGCTTTTGGAGCAGGGACATGGACATTGATACCACTTGGTGGGGAGGGATTAACCCAATTACAGTTCTATATCATTTAAGAATAAAGTTAATCTTATGATATGATAAAATTTAGATGATAATAGCATTTTTAATATGGTTTGATTGAATAAATACAGGAGAAGCGATATTTAGAAATTGATTTAATATGGTTTGACTCTAATATAATGGTGGTAATTTATTCAGAAATTGATTAATTAATATAATTTAATAAATTATTAGGTGAAGGGAAGTTAATAACTGAAATGGATAGTAAATAATTTTGATCTTATATTAGAGTTAAAAAAAATTCTGTAAATATATATGAGATTAATATTTCTTTTGTTATAGAAAATAATTTTATCTTTTACACACACATAAAAATATGTTGGACACATATTTTCTTCTTTTCTTTTCTCTTTATATCGACCTCACATACTTTTATATATGTCTTATAATTAATATTTATTCTACTTATTTGTGCTCTTGATGAATAGTTTTAGGATTGTTTATTATGAGAATAAAGGACTTTTGGGCTAAATTATTTAGTTGGGCTTTTAATTTAATTTAATTCATTTTTATCATAAATTTTTAGATTTACATTACTGTAGTATTTTTATTATAACTCTTGCTACAGGTGTCCAATTAATCTCACTTCTATTTTTTTTTGCAGATAATTCAGAGGGCTACAAATGTTATGATAACATGGAAGCCCAATTCTGACAAGCAGATGGTCGAAGTTGGAGGCCAAGTTAGAAATGTGATTCTGGAATTTTAGTTAATTAAGTGGGCTTAAGTTATAATTTTGAACCCAATGTACATAAGGCCCAAAGTCATTATTTCTGTTTTATTTTCTTTTATTTTGAGTTGAATTTGAAGAGCCCAAAGCCCAGTTTGATTAGGGGTTAAAAAGGTGAGAGTATCGACCTTGTGGATCATCTTTCTTTCGTTTGAATTTGCATTTTGCAATTTTGAAATTAATATAATTTGTTGTCCTTTTTTGTCTCATCTTTTCTTTAATCAACTCAAGGCTTGAAGATTTCATGATTGAATCCTGAGGACCTGCACCTCATTTTGAACCCAATTTGTTTCTCTTTCCAACTCGGTTTGACATCGTGTGATTGTGGTGTTCAATTTGGGATATGCGATTGTGTTTTTGGGAAAGAGATAAACCATTAAATTTTATAGTTGGGTTGATTAACCCAATGAACTCAAGTCGAACGGGTCGATACTCTGTGATTGCGCGAGTAGACTCGCCGTATTCGACCAAACGTTAGGCGATTGTCTAGAGTGGGGTTCCTAAGCGAATGCAGTGATTCAAATTCGCTTAGGGTCAACCACAATTTGGTAATTATTTGTCCAATGATGGATATCCTTTGAATTCTAATTCTTGGGTTGGTTGCTTTTAATTTAATTATTCTCGGTTCTTTTTTATTTTAATCTTCATTTTCGTTTAAATTGATAATCACATTAAAACCCTCATTTTAGTTTCCGCTTTTCTTTAGTTTCCATTTCTTCTTAGTTTCTCTTTTGGGAAAAACATTTCTGCAGTTAATGTAGATAAGTTATCTGCATTTATTCTCAAAACGACGTCGTTTTGGTATTGAAATCTTAAAAAATTATAATATAAAGACTATTATAACCCTGAAATAAATTAAATTACAAAAACACCATGATTTTCGTCCTAAAACGACGTCGTACTGGGCTTACTGCAGAAAAAGCGAACCCATTATTATTTACTTTCCGTTTTTGTTTGGTTTCCGTTTTTATTTTATTCTCTTTTTATTTAGTTTCTCTTTTTTTGCAGTTAATATAGATAAGTTATCTAGATTAAGCCTAAAATGACAACGTTTTAGGAAAAACAAAATAAAGGTATTTTTATAATCATAATTTATTTCAGGGTTATATAATAGTCTTTCTTTTTTTAATTTTTTAACCCAAAATACATCATTTTTGGGAGTGAATGTAGATACCTACATTTACTATAGAAACATTAAAGCCATACATATATATATATATATATATATATATATATGGGTTTTATAAGAGTTATGTTGTAGAAAAAGTGATTGTGTTATGTTTTAAAGATTCGTTTTGCGTGCTGAAGTTTTTTTTTTTTGCTGAGGGCCCCACAAAATGTTGTGTGTGTAGAAAAAATTTTGTGGTCATGTTATAAGATAGATGATAAACCCTATATATATATATATATGGTTTGATGTTTGTCATTTTAAATGACATAAAATTATGTCTTTTTAAGAAAAAAATAGACACAAGCAATAAAAATCATGGGAAAAAAAGAGTGTTTTTTTTTAAATTTAAATTTTAAATAAAAAATATTATTTTGTTTTTATCTCTCTCTTTGAATGACATATGTCATTTAAAATGACAAATATTTTTCTCATATATATATATATGGGCTTATCATTTCTCAAGTTGCTGGAGATAAAGTTATCTCCGGCTACTAAATTATAACTGTACAAAGATGGCTCAATGATGATAAAGGAAGATTGAGGGAAAAGGAATCATAACCATTTAACGATGAATCAATTAATATAAGGAAATAAATAAACAAAACGACGTAGTTTTGGAGTGGCCGGAGATAAACTTATCTCAAGTTACTCGATAAATATTTTTCCATATATATTTATATATATATATGAGAAATTGATATAATCATTGACAAGCATGAGAAATTGATTTAATCATGGACAAGCAAATAATGGATAAGTACAGATCCTATTCAAATCCCAATTATGTCAATAATTTGGGTCCAGGCTAAATAAATATCCTTGAAAATCTTATAGTCCTGCATACGTGGCCTTTTTTTTTCCTGATATGTGGCCATATGCATTTGCGCAAAAACAATTAAAATATTATTATTTTAATAAATAATTACGAATATATAGTGTTTCGAAATTATTTACGAATTTATTGCACTTATTCATGCCCAAATTAGGCGTGATCATTCACGCCTAAGTTAGGCGTGACTCACAAGGTATTCACGCCTAAATAAGGCGTGACTCATCTGGTGTTGACACGTGGCACAAAAAAGTCAACTTATGAACCATAAAACTTTGAAAATCAATAACTTTTTACTCGGGTATCCGAATCAGGTAATATTTTTTTTGATTCCACATAACTTTTCGAGATCTACGCAATGACATCTCATTTGATATATTTTATCTCTCACAAACACAATTCAAATTTTCAATAATGGTATTATAATAGCGCTTAAACCCATAAGCCTCCGAGTTATGAGTTTGTGATTTAATATAAAATAATAAATAAAGATTTGATTTATGATTTAAATTAAAAAAAATCAAAAAATTTAATATAAAAAATAAATAAATATTTGTTTTGTGATTTAAATTAAAAAATCTAAAAAGTTATTATTAATAAGGAAAACAAAATAAAGATTTGATTTGTGATTTAAACTCAAAAATCAATTTGAAAATTTTGTATTAATAAAGAAAATAATTAAATAAATATTCTAAATCTATAAAGAAGAAGGATTTTATTTTTTAAAATCATTCATAGGCTATAAACTTCCAACGAATCCAGCCATAAATACTCAGTCATTGTTTTGTATCAGAGACTCAGTCATTCTGTATCTTACGATTCAATATGATTCACGATATGAAAAGTCGGCCTTACGATACACGATACGTATTGCGATTCAATAACCTTGTACACAATTTTTTTTCAAACACTTGGTAGAAGTATATATTTTAATATGACATTAAGTATTCTTATTTATAAATGAGCTAATCCACTTTAGTGTTATCTTTATAGTACCATTATTTCAAATTTGAACTTTGTTTGTGAAAGATAAAATATATCAAATGAGATGTCATTGCGTAGATCTTGAAAAGTTATATGGAATCAAAAAAAGAATTACCTGATTCGGATACCCGAGTCAAAAGTTATGGCCTTATGAAGTTTTACGATTAAACTGTTAACTTTTTGTGTCACGTGTCAACACCAGACGAGTCGCGTCTAATTTAGGTGTGAATGCATTGGGAGTCACATCTAGGGGTGTTAACGAGCCGAGCCGAGCTTTGGTCTTAACAGGCCGAGCCTGTGTTCAAATGTGTCAGACTGGCCTTAGCCTGTTACCTGTTATGAATATAATATCAGCACGTGGCCTGGCTCATTTACAAAAAATAAAAGCCTTGTTTAGTCTATATAAAAAAAATAATACAACAAAAATTTATCCAAACAAAATATACAATCAACAGCATTAGTAATTCCATAAATATTCATAAATTTAATGTATATCCAAATAGCATAATATAAAACAAAATCATTTAAAAAGTCTGTTTAATTAATAAAATGGGATGAAATGAATTGAGAAGAGAGAGGGGGCTATCACAAGTAGTATAAAAAAAATAAAAATAAATAATATATTAGGCAAGCCTGAGAGGCTCTAAGGTCGAGCTTTTGAATTGGAGCCTGAGGCCTTTTTATTAAACGAGCTTTTATACAAGTCCAAGCCGGGGTCCAACAATCAATTTTAGACAAGTAAGCTCAGCCCTTTACGAGCTGAGCCAAATGCCCCTGTAAGGTCCCTGGCTTGTTTAGCACCCCTAGTCACGCCTAATTTAGGCGTGAATGGTCACGTCCAATTTGGGCGTGAATGAGTGCAATATATTCGTAATTAGGTTTGTAACACCCCGTGTATACCCGGTTTGTTCTCATATCATCGTATTAAACCACGCTTAATTAAAAATGCGGAATAACTTTTTCTTTTTAATTATGACGTCATTAATATTACTGTTATGGACCCATATAATGGGCCTATTAAGTGATAAGCCCAACAAGAGGCAATCTAAGATACTTATTGATATTGACAAAGGATAGATATCCATCAAGGATACTAATCTTAATACGACAACATAGCAAAAAGGCCTGGGCCCTCACCAGAGGCACCAAAGGCCCATCCACACTACCCACAGGTAACCTCTATAAACCCTAAAGGTACGATACATTCTCTCTCTTACTGTTATGATGTCACTGTGCGCACACACACCCCCCATTGGCTAACGCCGTTATAGTATTCTGTGCACAGTGATCTGCTTGACTCAAGGGTATCTCATCCATGGATACCTTGGAGAGGGCACTAGATCCAAGATAAACATACCAGCCTATTGGGTTGGACATCTCTGTCTCAAGGACAGAACATTGGCGCCGTCTATGGGAAACTCTTCTTTGAGTTTGAAGTTCCCACCAATCTGATAAAGGATGACAATTCAGACAAGGAGCAGTAGCCAGCAACTACCCCAGAACCAGAATCAACCGTTGGATCCAGTCCTGGAGGAGGTAAATCAGCCCCAGAACCAGATCTGAAACAACGTGAATTATGACCATGTCCAGGTCGAGGACGACATCTCAGACACCGTGTCTACTCCAGCGAGTCGAGATAGGGGGCTGAGGCGAACATGGCTCCAATAAGAAACAACCCTTCCCAGCACCAAGGAGATCTTGCTGTGCGTATTGCTCAATCGGCCGATCCGGATACTCGGTTGGCTAATAATGCATTTGCTGTGATCATGGAACGAATCGCATAATTGGAAACTCGTAATAACCTGCAACGACAACAGAATTTTCGGACAATACGGGAGGAAAATAATAAGGGAATGCGAGACCTGGAACAACATTTAACACAGCTGACTGGACCAGGAGCAACAGAAATTGAAGGCCAACCTGCCAATGGCCGAGAAGGAACTCGAAACCTGATTCTGCCGAACCGGGTTCCCCATGCGGAAAATCATGAAAGGCCCAACCCCGTGAACGCAGCAAACCCGAACCAGGGAAACCAGGCTGTTGATGGCCAAAATTCTCAAAACCATCTAGCACGAGCTAACAGCCAGGAGGACCGGGTTAGGACTCATCCTGACCAGAATGCTCAAAACATCCGAGGACGAGTGGAACCCGGCGGATACAGAAGGAAGTACAGCAGGGGGCAGTATAACAACAGCCCTTTTACTGGTGAAATACTAAATGCTGCCTTCCCGGAGGACTTTGACTCAGCACGCTTGCCAAAGTACGATGGGAGCCAGGACCCACAGGTCCATATAGACGATTTCGACATGGACATGTAAATCCGAGGAATTGACGAACCCCTCATATCTCGGATATTCGCCATAACACTGACTGAGGCAGCACAGGCGTGGTTTTCAACTCCCTGCTAATTCCATAGGATCATTCGAGGAATTCGAACAGAAATATTGCAACCAGCAAAAAGCATAACACTGAAACCCTCCAGAAATATCTTAATCGGCAGCACAGGTCCCCGGGTTGGTTTCACGTACACCTCATTGTGGCTGGTTTGGATGGCGCTTCCAGGCTAGCCAATTACAAGGACCCGGTGAGGACATTGGAGGGATTCGAAGAAATATCTCGAACTGGAGCAAATAGAGATTGCAAATGCGCAATCTGAAGACAAAAAAGTAAGCCCGAGAAGGAGGAGCTCGGCCTTAAAGGGGAAAGAACGGGCGGAATATAAGAAAAATGACCCACGCGCCAGAGTCCCGGACATGAGGGATCGGGTTGGAAGATATGACAAGTATAAACCGTTGAATGCGTCGCGCTCTCAAATCTGGAGGGAAGTAGCAATGACGGAAATGAAGAAGGTGGACAGACCAGGGCCTATATTTGACAGAGGAGGTTTGGACAAGTCCAAATACTGTGCCTTCCAAGATGGGCCGGGTCACAGAACTGATCAATGCTGGGATCTCCGATATGCGGTGGAGAAATTTGTGAGAGATGGATGATTGCGTCAATACGTGATCAAAACCCAAGGGTCCTAAAACAACAAAAGGAAGTCGGGATACAGAAAGAGAAGTAAAAGTCCAGTTCCTGAAAAGAAGAACAAGGATGAAAGGGACCGCAAAGATGATCCCAACTTCGATGAGTTCCCAGAAGCGAAATTTGATTGCAACGTAATAAGTGGAGCCCTTGGAAAAGGAGGTGACACTATAAGCGCAAGAAGGAATGTTGAAGGACGGATTAGTCATCGCTGAAACCCTGGTAAACTGCCGATGTGCATGGCGTGTTGCCGGGGCATGTTGACGGATTAGTCATCGCTGAAACCCTGGTAAACTGCCGAGTTAAGAAGATCTTTGTTGATGCAGGGAGTAGTGCCGACATCATACTATGTGACACTTTCAAAAAGATGAACCTGGATGAGGAGGACCTCAAACCTTGCAAAACAACATTGATAGCTTTTATTGGAGAGCATACACCTCCTAAAGGCTATATAGATCTCCTGTTGACCCTGGGAACCAAAGAAGCGTTCAAATCAGAATGGGTGAGATTTATAGTGGCTGACTTCCCATCAGAATATAACGTAATTCTTGGAAGGCCAACTATACACCAGTGAGACATGTTGGTATCCACGAAGCATCAAAAGATAAAAATGTTAAGCAGTAAGGGTGAAATAATTACTGTTTGTGGAGATCAAAAAGAGTCCAAAGGATGTTATTTCGATACCGTCAAAGATAATGAGGATGGACATACAGGTCCACCCCGAATTCATGCAAGGGATAAACAAGGCAAGAACACAACCCAGCACCATTCCAGGAAGCCCGTCAATGTGGTTGAGCTCGATGTGAGAGAAGAAATAATACCGAGACCCGAACCTGATGGAGAGCTAGAAAACCTCACATTTGGAGAAGAATCCGGTCAGTTTACCCGAATTGGTAAGACCATAGATCCCCAAATTAAGGGGGAATTGGCCTATTTCCTCAAGAGCAACACGGATGTGTTTGCTTGGAATTCGTCCGACATCCCGGGCATCGATCCCGCCTTCTGCTGCCACAAGCTGGCAGTTTATCCGGGATCCTCGCCGGTTTCCCAGAAGAAAAGAAAGCTGGGACCAGAAAGGAAGCAAGTTCTACAAGAACACATTCAAGAGCTTTTGCATGCTGGGTTTATTCGGGAGATACAGTACACGACATGGCTTGCGAATGTAGTAATGGTGAAAAAACCAAATGGAAAATGGAGGGTCTGTACTGACTACACATACTTAAACAAGGTCTGCCCAAAGGATTCTTATCCTATGCCTAACATAGATCAGCTGGTAGATAACTCGGCTGGATTCTGTTTGCTGTCCTTCATGGATGCCTACTCGGGATACAACCAGATTCCAATGTACTCAGGGGATCAGGAGAAAACAGTCTTTATTGCTGAAAAGGTCAATTATTGCTACAATGTGATGCCATTCAGACTCAAAAATTAAGGGGCAACCTATCAGCGAATGATGAATAAGGTCTTTGAAGATCATCTGGGCAAGAATGTAGAAGTATACATTGACGATATGATTGTAAAGTCATTTGATATGACCAATCATGTCCAGGATCTTGAACAGACATTTGAGAAGCTCAGGAAGTACCGTATTTGCCTTAACCCGGTGAAATGCGCATTTGGAGTACCAGCTGGGAAATTCCTGGGTTTCATGCTAACCCATAGAGGAATTGAAGCGAACCCTGACAAATGCAAGGCTGTACTTGATATGAAAGTACCCCAAAACAAAAAGGAGGTTCAGCAGTTAACCGGTCGATTAGCTGCACTAACCCAGTTCCTATCGAAGTTTGCTGAAAATGCCCTCCCATTCTTTAAACTATTAAAGAAGGAAGCAATTGAAGGATGGAACCCAGCGTGTCAGGCCGCGTTCGAGAAAGTCAAGAAATGCTTAGCAACTCCGCTAGTGCTCTCAAAGCCAAACCCAGGAGACATTATAATCCTGTATCTGGCTGTGGGGGATGAGGCAATAAGTGTTGTTCTGATCAAAGAAACTAATGAAGGCCAAGAGCTGATTTATTTTGTCAGTAGAGCTTTACAAGGTGCAGAGGTCACATATCAAAAGCTAGAAAAGGTGTCCTTTGCTTTGGTGGTCACGGCCAGGAGGTTACGACCATACTTTCAGGGGCATCAAATAATTGTCAGGACCAATCAGCCTATACGGCAGGTGTTGCATAAGCCGGACATGGCAGGAAGAATGACCAACTGGGCAATTGAACCCATGAATACGACATAGCATATGAAAGTCGGAAAGCCATAAAGTCACAAGCTCTGGCCGACTTCATAATGGAACTGACGCCTGTAAACTCGGAACATGAGGAATCCGGTGATACATGGAAGGTCTATGTGGCTGGATCCTCCAATAATAAAGGAAGTGGGGCTGGAATCATATAGAAAGCCCAGAAGGAGTAACGATTGAACATTCCTTGATTTTGGGATTCTCAACTTCAATTAATCAAGCCGAATATGAAGCTCTGATAGTCGGGTTAATGCAGGCTAAAGAACATGGAGCTAAAAAGGTTCAAATCTTCAGTGACTCGCAACTGGTAACTTCACAGATAGAAGGAAAGTACCAGGCTAAAGGTCCTTAGCTAATGGAGTACTTAAGTAGAGTGCAAGAAATGATGACCGACTTTGATGAGGTGCGGGTTACTCACATCCCTTGAGGGGACAATATCCGATCTGACATCTTGTCAAAGTTAGCAATCACCAAAAGTCCGGGTAACCACAGAACTGTGGTTCAACAAAGCATAACAATGTTGAGTTGCGTGATGGTGATAACCTCGGCACATGACTGGAGGAAACATAGTAGATTACCTGGAGAAAGGAATATTGCCAGAAGATAATCTGGAAGCTAGAAAGTTGGTCCGAGATGCGGCGCAATACACAATTGTGAATGACCAGCTATTTAGAAAACGTTTGCACAACCCCATGCTAAAATGCTTGAGCTCGGATGGAGCAGAATACGTCCTCGCCGAGATCCATGAAGGAATCAACGGTCATCACATGGGAGGAAAAGCCTTGGCCAGAAAGGCCCTTAGAGCTGGTTACTACTGGCCAACAATGGGGGCAGACTCTAAAGAACACGTCAAGAAATGTGACAGCTGCCAGAAGCATGCCAAGTTAATCCTCTCACCACTGAAGAGCTGAAAGGCATCTCTGCTCCATGGCCCTTCTTCAAATAGGGAGTGGATTTACTGGGACCCTTCAAAGCTGCTGAGGGGCAACTCAAGTGGCTGATCGTGGCTGTGGATTATTTCACAAAGTGGATAGAAGCAGAACCAGTTACCACAATCACCTCGGCTAGAATGCAAAGGTTTTTTGACCGGAACATTGTTTTTAGATTCGGAATCCCAGCCGAGGTGATCACTGATAATGGAACACAGTTTGCTGACAAGAGATTCCAGCATCTAATGAAAGACCTACAAGTCACACATCGATTCGCATCTGTGGAACACCCACAATCGAATGGGCAAGCCGAAGCAGGCAACAAATTGATTGTGAATGGTCTCAAAAAGCGAATGTTTGATGCTGAAGAAAGCTGGGTTCAACAGCTATACTTTGTCCTTTGGGGTTATAGAACAAGTACCCAAACTGCAACAGAGGAAACCCCTTACAGACTAACGTATGGATGTGAAGCCATGATTCCGGTGGAGGTTGGAGAACCCTCTTGGAGAAGACTGAACAGTCTTGAACAAGGCGAACAACAAAACAGTAAAATGCTTACTGAAGAGTCAGATCTTGTGGACGAAGCTAGGGTTACAGCTCACTACCGCAATATGATGACTAAACAACAAACAGCGACAAAGTATAATAAGAAAGTGAGACAAAAAATCTTTGAGAAAAATGACTTGGTACTCAGGAGAGCAGATATTGACAATAAAAATGCCAGAGATGGAAAGCTCACTGCAAACTGGGAAGGCCCGTATCGGGTTAAGGAGAAGCTCGGAAAAGGAGATTACATCTTAGAAACAATAGAAGGCAAAGGAATCAAGAGAATCTGGAATGCGGATAAGCTGAAGATATATTACAGTTAAATCTGGGATCCACCTTCACCCATTTGCAGTACTATTCAGTTATATTTTCCTCAATTAGAGATTTAATTAAAGCCGAATATGCCGACAAATTCATTTAATTCGCAATTTGATATCAATAAATGAGGAATTTTTATTTTTAAAAGATCTATCCTTGTCTATTTTTGATGTATCAATATCCAATCCGAGGTACAAATGCAATTTGCCATAACGACTCTGATCAGGTCAAAATGTTCCCATTTTGGTCACGATACCAAAAGGGACAAATGGCATTATTGTTTTTACCTTAGATAAAATTGAATTATGAAGTTCAAATTCAATTAAATGGTTAAGTCAACAAAGACGAGATCAATTATTTATACAGGCTTACCAGAACGAGTAAGCCAAACAACATGCGTCATCGAGAATGAAATAAAGCGGAATTCGTACAATGCTTTGACCTCGGTCAGGTCATCAATAACAAACTCGTACGATGCACGAGTTTAGTAAACTCAATTGAGTCGATGCGGTGTAAGATACTCAAGAAAAACAAATATGAAACTCGAAAGATGCGCGGGTTAGATACATGCATTACAGTCGGAATTCCATCTAGTAAAATTGGAGTTGAACTTGGATAAGATTTCTTACATAACATGGAAAAAACCAGGTCTTGAAAGGAAAGCTAACCAGGTTTCGCGATCCGAGAAGTACACTGAGGTAAAACTCGGACAACTTGGATAAAATTTCTTACATAACCTGGAAAAAACTAGATCTCGAAAGGAAAGCTAACCAGGTTTCGCGATCTGAGTAGTACACTGAGGCGGAACTCGGAGAAGGGTTAACGTATAAGCAAAAAAGACAAGCTATACACTTAGACAATGCACACATGAGCTAGAATTTTGATAAAAGCGAATGCAGCTCTGTAACGACATACCGGGTTATGCAAACTCGACTACCTCGATAAAATGCATCTATGATAAGCTCGGAAATGAGAAATGCAATCATAAAGCAATAAATGCGAAGAAAAGAGAATTGCTTAATAAGCAAAATTAAAACCGGGATAAACAGGCAATATTATGGACAAATTAAAATGGGGCCCAATGCCCCCAAAAATTACAAAGCCAACTGACATTCCGGCTTTTCATGTAGATTTGCTGACAGAGGGATCTTCTGACATCGGCACCTCCTTGCCAGCTTGATTTTCCGACTCAACCTCTTTTGCAGGTTGGTTAGTTGCCTCCTCACCATCCTCAACGGTAGTGCCTTTCTCGGATTGTGTGGCGGAAACACGGGAAGGAGACGCGGCAGCGGCAGAAATGATTTGACCATTGCTAACATAAGCACGAGGATTCAGCCGACCAGGTGTAAGGGAACATCTGGATTCAGTACTTGGAGTTGGTTCAGAGCATTGTAGAAGGTCCCGGTGACTGATTTCTCAAGTTCACCTTGGTAGAGTCGGGCATTACGCCCAAATTCCTTCAGCTTATCCTCCATTCGCTCGTACATCCTCCGGAAGTCGTGCATCCTTACGGCCTCACCAGCCTTCTCATCTCGAAACTTCCCGTATTCAACCTTAATCATGGTCAGCTTGGCGGTGGTGTCATCATAGTCCTTTTTCAAAGCGGACAAATCATCCTCACCTTCAGAAGCTCAGCATATGTTTTAGCTTTCTCCTCCCGGGATGCAGATGCTTCATTTAATGAACGCAGATACTTTTACTTAAGAATGAGCAAGGGCCTGTCCAACCCGACCATCTTCAAACAACACGGCCCCAATTCCTCCACTTCCCTAACTTGGGCCGTGGTAAGAGCGGATGAGTTATAGAAGAACTCGGGAGCGTATACTGCATCCTGGAGAGTACTATTTGTTTTGCCCTGCCATACCATATGCTTCACAAACTCGGGTGTTGCAGGGGGAGGAGGGGCTCTCATAGTTTGATGGGGGCCGGTGGAACCATGCGCATGATTAGCATTTGACTTTTCTTTGGCACTGATTGCGACGGGAGCACCAGTAGACGAATCCTTGACTTTACCGACACTGTCTTGGGAACCCGCCTTGTGGAACTCGCCTTTGTCGGCCCGGTGGAACCCGCCTTGCTTTGGTTCAGTGCAGCCAACCAGCTGGGAGGATCATTCTGTTGGTTATCCATGTCAGGTACTACAAAAGAGAAATAATAAGAAATTAGTATCAAAGGCAAGACGACCAATATGCAGGTATCAGGTTGCAGGGAACAATCCAAACTTAATTCAGCATCAAGTTCCTCCTGGGACTTGAACAGAAGGGATGCGACACTAGCATGCTTATGCGACAAAAGGTACGTGCTGATGGTAATGGCACTATCAATATCAGAAGAACTAAGCTGGGTACCTTGGAAACGGTAACTGGAAGGAGGAAGCTGATAATGGTCAAAAGACCAGTGCAAAGGGAATTTTCCCTCACCATCCTCGACACGAGAGGTGTCAACAAACCAAACACTCTTGCCGGGATGGGCAGAAACTTTAAAGAACTTGTCTTCAAAAATTTTTAAAGAATCAGTATAAACTTGAAAAAGTTTACGCTTGGGGATACCTCGAATGGTAACCCACCCTTTTCGATCGGCCGGTTCCCGACCGGTCCGAGGGCTAAGCACTTGAAAAAATAAAAAGAATACACATACAGAAGCAGGAATAGCAAGATATGAGCAGAAGCGCTCAAAGGCTTTCATAAAACCCCAACCATTGGGGTGAAGCTGTGTGGGAGCTATTTGAAGGTGATTCAGAAGATCAATATGAAAATCCGTCAAGGGGAAGCAGACGCCGAGTTGCGTCACGACATCTCAGAAAAAGAAAAAGAAATGGGGCTCTCCTGACCTCCCACTAGAGCAGACGGGTTCGTCTTTTTGTGGAGGGATTATGTCGAAATTCTCTAACTCCCCAACCGAAAGGGCCGCAACGTCATCCGAACCCATCTCCGAAATAGTACTCAAAACTTCATAAGTGACCCAGGGAAACTGGGCTATTAAAGAGGGCGAGGGATGTGGGAGATATGACTCGGTATAACTTGACTCTTCTACTACCTCTGGAGGTGGGGATGCCATAAAACCTAAAAACAAGGAAAGGCAGGAATCAGGAAAGAATCAGAATACCTGAGTCACAAAGGCTATCAGAAGAATCATTAGATGATGATGATGACATAGACTTGGCCAAAGATTCATCTCTGTGCACAAATAGATTTATCTCTGTGCCAGCAAGTAGCCAACGTAGACTTGGCCAAAGATTCACAACCTTGCTCGACAAGCTTTGAACTCAAGAAAACACAAGAGTAACAAGGGACACTCCTTGGGATCGAAGAAGGCAATGAAGCTTCGGTATGAGACAAAGATCTCGGATGAATGATAGGTCGGTTAGAAGGCTTAGTTCCGGGTTGGGGAAATGTGTGTGACACACGCCTATTTTCGTTATGACGACCCCTAACCCGGCGAGACGAGCCTCTACCCTGGGGATGACCCAACCCTCTATTAGTCATCCCGCACACTCTACGAGATCTACCACCACGGCAACCTCGAAGCATAGCTTCCTGCTCTTCTCCTTCAGTCCTGGGAATCCCCCAAAGCCATAAGCGGAGTACACATTCGGGCAAAAACCTGAAGAGATACACACGTGAGTTCACCCCGACTACCTGGACGCCCAGGTAGCCGGGCTGATGGGCAACTGTTATGGACCCATATAATGGGCTCATTAAGTGGTAAGCCCAACAATAGGCAATTTAAGATACTGATTGATATTGACAAAGGATAGATATCCATCAAGGATACTAATCCTAATACGACAGCATAGCAAACAGGCTTGGGCCCTCACCAGAGGCACCAAAGGCCCATCCATACTACCCACAGGTAACCTCTATAAATACAAGGTAAACCCTAAAGGTACGATACGCTCTCTCTCTCACTGTTATGTTGTCACTGTGCATACACACACACCCCATTGGCTAACGCCGTTAAAGTATTCTGTGCACAATGATCTGCTTGACTCAAGGGTATCTCATCCATAAATACATTGGAGAGGGCACTAGATCCAAGATAAACATACCAGCCTATTGGGCTGGACATCTCTTTCTCAAGGACAGAACAATTACCAAGTTGATTACTTAATCATTTTCATAAAACATCATTTGTATGTAATTACAATATAAATAGCTATCTACAATGAATAACCTCATATATAAATAAGTGAGTATTTAAGTCACGGATCTACAACACGTAGTCCGGACAATATCCTGTTACAATAATACAACTCCAATCTAAAATAAAACATAGTCAAACAACGTGGCATGGACAACCCCCATGCTCACCAAATAAGGCAACAAGGCCCAACAGAGTCTCACATCAATTAACATGATAATAAATGTAAAGCACGTCAGCATTCAAGCATATCATCAATAACAACACAATCTAACTCAGCTTCGGCCTCCTGCCGCCCGAGGTATCAACCCTCGAGTTACCCGAACCTGAAATATGTGCCCCAAACGTGGGGTGAGATCTCTAAACAGAAATCTCAGTAAGACAAGGGGTCCTCAAGGATTTCTCCACCCCAAGCTCACTTACATGTGCAATATAAGTTCTAAAACAATATACAATATCAGTTCCAAAAACAGTGCAATGCAGCAGATAATCATGTCATGTGTGTCAAAGTATTCTACTGGCCAGAGAAATGCAGGGTTTACATACGTCTATCACCTACATTTAGTGCAAGACGCCACTTGCACCCACCCACAGAATCACAGTATTGTATGACGCCACATACTCAGGCTTACCGTCTAGATGGAACAACACATGCATATTATAAGGCCCTTGCACATAACAACTCAACAACATTTCAAATGAATACATGAAAACACATCATGCATATAAACCATTCCCCCATGGGGTATGGTGGAACCAACAATGGCTAAACCGAGGACACGAAAGCTTACATTGCAAGCTAACTATCCAAGCCAATAGTCCACACAAGCTCAAGGTCACCAAACAGCACTCTCACAGTCTATTTATAACATAAATAATCAATATTATTCAATGTTCAAGGTTCCCTTGAGTGATCAAAGCTTTCCATCTCATTCTAAGCGATTTTAGGCTGATTCTGCAGGAGGTATTCGAATACTCCTCGATGAGTATTCGAATACTCCAATTTTCCAGAAAGTATTTGACTACTTTCACTTAAGTATTCGAATACTACATGGTATTCAAATACTTTCCCAACAGTATTCGAATACTACTCAGTATTCGAATACTACACTATGGTATCCGAATACTTTTCTTCCCAGAAAAGTATCCCAATACTCCTTCAAGGAGTATTCGACTACCAAAGGATAAGTATTCGAATACTGCATGAAAAGTATTCGAATACTTATCAGACATAATGCAGAAACTCGAGCTGTTCATTGCATAATTCCATTTTTAAGTGTTCAAATGCGATTAGGAGTCCAATGACTCCCGAAACAGATGTTCATTAACATATTATGAACTTAGAATCTCAGTCCTTAACTCAAATAGTCCAAGTTTCACTTTTTAAATGATTAAACAAGCTTAAACCAAGAAAATAACAAAGAGGTGATCATGGTATACCTCAAGTACTCAAAACTCTGAAAATGAGACAGATTAGGAGTCCTCTACACAACACAATGGTTCTGACTATGTCAAGCCACGAATTTGGCTTACAAGCTTGGACCTTTCAACATAAAAATGACTTCTTGAAGCCTCCAAAGACAAGGAAATGGCTCTCCCCAAAGATGACCACCAACTGTGCCCACAAACCACCACTCACAGCCACAGCACTCACTACAAGAATAAATGTATTTCGTGGCGGTTAGATTGTCTTTCTGCGTCGGTTCAAACCGCCTCCAAAATCGTTGGGCAGCGGTTATACAACCGTCGTGAAAATAAGCGTCGGCAGGATATCCACGACGGTTGGAATCAACCGCTGGAATAACCGCAGAGAGGTATACAACGACGGTTTGAAAGGCGGGTATGACCGCTACATACCACTGATCAAGTTTCTCTGCAAGACGTATTTCGCGACGGTTGCAAACCGCCTCTAATTTAAAATTATTATTTTTTAAATAAATTTTAATTATTAAAATTTTGAAAATCCAAATTATTTTAATTTGAATAATAGTGATTTATTATTATTTTATTTAAATATTATTTCAAAAAAATTCTAAATTTTAGAAAATTTAAAATTTTTTAATTTGAATAATAGCGATTTATTAATATATTTATTATTTTAATTAAATATTAGTAATTTGAAATAAATTTTTATATATTAAAATGTGGAAAATTCAATTATTTTAATTTGAATAATAGTGATTTATTATAATCTTATTATTATATTTATTATTTTACTAAAATATTATTTCAAAAAATATAGTAATTTTACAAAATATTAAATAAACTTTTATATATTAAATATTTCGAAAATTGTAATTATATTAATGTAAATAATATTGATTTATTATTATTTTTATAATTTTTCTGGTAAATATTATTTTATTAATTTTATTTTTGAAATTAATTTAATGAAGAATAGTTGATTTTCGACATATATAATATTAGTATCATACTGAATTTATTCAAATATTATTTTATTACTTTTATTTTTGAAATTAATTTAATGAAGAATAGTTGATTTTTTACATATATACTATTAATATCATACTGAATTTATTCACATATATCTTAGTGTTATTGTTAGCAATTAAACATCAATTTATGTCATCCAAATATAATTAATTAAAATTGTTAACAAAAAAGGATCTTTTATAAAAATGTCAAAATATCATCCCAAAGTACTGTAACCTAAACCAAAGTAAAGATCACAAAAAGTCTTATAGAATGTCATCCAAAAAAATTGTAATCTAAACTAAAAGTAAAGATCACAGTATATAATCCAAAAGTATTTTAATCTAAACTGATAGTAAAGATCACAAAAAAGTCCAACAAAACATCATCCTAAAGTCTAGAAAACATCCAGAATTCAAATGTCATCCATGAAAAGGTCATCATCAAGTGGAGTTACTAATCCTTCATTTTGTCCATGTGTGGATGGTCTGTGAATATTTGGGTCATAGCTGGCTGATGAAGACCTTCTATTACCGATGGGGGATTCCAAATTTGGAGTCTACAAATGACAAATAAAGACAACATTTTAGTGAAAAAAAACCAAGGCTTTACACAAATAGAATTATAGGTTTCACAATAGAATAAGGTATCACTCTTTTTGTGATACCAAAGATACTAGTCAAACAATCAAATTAGGCTTTACTACAACTACAAGTTAGATATAAGACAGTGAGTTATATAACTTAATATAACTATCATTGGGTTATAAAATATTAAATACCTGATGAGGTTCATTAGGTGCAAGATTAGACGGCATTTGGCCTCCAAAGCTTCGAACCAAGTTTGCAACTGTTTCCTTTAGTGATTCAATCTCAGATTTCAACTCCTTAATTTCATTTGGTGAGGCTGTTGAGCTAGAACCAACAAAACTGGAACCAAGAACTTGGGAAGGACAGACACCAAATCCCATTCCCCGTACACGTCCTGGATGCTCTTTCCCGAAAACATGGACATAAGCTTCTTCCGCAGTCCTTCCATCATTTTGAGCAGCTAATAATTGTTCCTACAAATATTTGCATAGCTCATTCAATTACATACTAACATATCATGAATAATAATCCAAGTAAAAAAGGTGTTTAGACTTACATTTTTGTGTCTAGCCTCTTCATTGACAAGTGTACCATCCTTCTTTTTGTGTGATTCAGCGTACATTTGTGCTCTAGTGATAGGGTGACCCAACTGAATTTCCTAAAAATGATTACAAGAAAAGTAGCAAATGTCATATGAAGACAAAAAGAATGATGACATAATACACATGAATTATAATAAATTAGAATTGTACCATTTCTCTTCTTCTTCTAGCAATTGATTTCGTTCCTAAAGTATGTGGGATTGATTGTTTACCCCTATTTGCAATATTCTTTTCAGCAATTTTCTGTAGTATGCCAAAAAAAAATTAGTAATGAGTTTTATATTTTCATTTTTATTATCATTAACATATGAAGTTACCTTTGTTTCGTCATCCATTTTGTATTGCAAAAAAGAAGCCCACTGTTCTCTTGGAATACCATTTGGGCAACGCTCAACACCTTGTTCAAAGGTCAAGCCACTCCTTTGAAACATGCCCCACAACCTTGCTCGGTTATCTTTCCATTTCTTTCCAACATCCATCATGATCCATTTTTCATGCTCATTAATGCTGACATCAACTGTGTAAAGAAAAATAGAATCAACTGTGTTTTATTTTATTCATTTAAAAATCATTTTTAGTGCATTTTAATTATAATGACTTTATTAAAATTACTTTTTATCCCTTTTATAGTATTTATTTCAAACAAAGAATAGGTTTTATTTTTTAAAAGAAAGAATTTTAAAGTTTTTCTAAGGAAAATAATTCATTTGTATTTTATATTTACATATGAAATACCAATTATTATTAGTTAAGAAACAAAAAACATCAAAAGATATATAATTCAAATATATTATATTTAAATAAAAAATATATTTTGAAAATATTTTGTTAAATTTAATGTATTAATCACAATTAATGTACCAACCACAATTAATGTACCAATCAAAATTGATTGTAATTGGTGCATTAATTATGATCAAAATTGATTGTGATTGATACATTAGCCGGCAATATCAACTCAGGTTTTTTCACCTTTTTGCCCATCATTAATTATTTAATAACCATTTTGCCCCTTATTGTAAAATATCTATTAAGGGGCAAAAGAGTGAAAAAACCACCAACCTCATCCATATATTTGTCTTTTTTTGCTGAACAAAGAATTTGATAATTATGGGAAATATTTGAGCCACTAATTAATGTATGCTCTTTTCTAATACGTGTATTGAAATTTTATAATTGATTAATGTACTAATCACCAATCACAATTTGTGTACCAATGGGATTAACTTTTGGTTGTTTCAATCACAATTAATGTACCAATGAGCAATCACTGCGGAAGATCATAACTTTTGATTTGGATATCCAAAACAGATAATTTTTTATTTTATTTCACTTAAATTTCCAAAATCTACGCAATGACACCTCATTTGGCATATTTTATCCCTCACAATTTTTTTTGAATTTATAAAGAATGGTATCACAAACAATTAATGTACCAATCATCAATCACAATTAATGTACTATTGAAAAAATCAATTGGTGATTGTTACATTAATTATGATTGGTACATTAATTAAATAGCCCTTTTCCTCTGTTTTCTTTTTTTGATTGTGACATCAATTCTGATCGGGCAACATGATTGTGCCACATAGCGCACCAAGTTCTCTATCCTGATAGCAAACTCAGTCCAGTCGTAGCAAAGTTCAATGCGTGGCGGTAAATTTTACTATTTGTGTGGTAGTTTGGTATATAAATGCCAAAAACATGGCACATTAGTCAATGTTCCATGAATTAAGTTTTCATCATTCCAATTGATAGCCCATATATTAGGGCAAGTATAGCACTTATGTAACCATCATTTAAAAAAATGGATATTTAAATTTGATTATGAATCAATTCAAATAGATATAAAAAAAATTATATTTATATAGATTAGTAAAAATCAAAAATTAGATGCTATAAAAATGACGATTTTGTTGATTCATTTTTGATCGAATGGATATATATTATTGAATTAGGACCAATGCTTGAGAATAGAATTAATAATGTGCGCGCATTTATATAGGTATCCAATTTTGTTCATATATCATAATCATATATCTTACGATAAATAACAGAAAATATAATAGATTTCCGAATTTTAAATAGCCGATACATACATATCCTAACTATACTGATTAGAATTTAAACAAAAGTGTGTGATATATATTATTAATAATAGCCTATCACAAAGAATTTAATGGCACAGTGGTTGTTGTTATTTAATTCTTACAATGTATACCGTGTTCAAATCCCGTTATCCACAATTATGTTTAAATATTTTTCACATTTCCCCAAACCGTCGCAGAATGCCATAAACGGTCGTGAATCTCTTTATTCCACGTCAGTTTCAAAATGTCGTGAAATTAAGTATTCTGCGTCGGTTCAAACCGACCTTGAAATATATATTTAGAGGCGGTTACCAACCGCCTCAGAATAACCGTCGTAGAATTATAATATTCAACTACGGTGGAGTCAAACGTCATCATAACCGTCGTCATATTGTATTCTGCGACGGTTTGCCCCTAACCGTCGTGAAACGTCGGTCGCGAAAAACACATTTTCTTGTAGTGACTCAGCACACAACAGCCTCTCACCCACACAATGATAACTCACACCCAGTGATAGTGTTTAGGTGAAGAAACAAAGTAGAAATGTGGTTCCTTGAAGTTTTTCTAAGGAGGAATGAAGGTGACAAATAGAGGAGAAGAGGCTGAAGGCAGTCAGCAGCAAGAGCCTCACGTAGGAAAGAAATTATGGCCTAGGGTTTTGGGCCCAAAGTCTATTTAAAGGTGCAATAAATTAATCACACAATATTAACAATAATAGTTACGCTTAGCATTTTAATCTCAAACTTTAGATTCTGAACCTAGCCATTTTTCTAGGATTTGTCATATTTTTATTTTATTTTTTGCAGCACTTTGTCGGTACGCGCTTTTACGTAGCCGATATCAGTCCTGACGCCAAATCTCATTATTTTGACCTGAAACTTGTTATGATAGTCCTATATATTATTCTAGTAATATATACACACTTTTCATAATTTTCTGGGATACTTCATCGGTACGCATTTATACCGTGGAGCAGAGTCGGTATCTGCATTTTTCGTCAGAAAGGCAACTTTCAACAATAATAATTACTTTCTATAATTATTTAAGTCTTCTCATAATTATTAAAGTCAATTATAGAATTATATCATTTATCTCATAATTATTTAAATCCATTTCCTTAATTAACGGTGCGGGTTCTTACAAGGTTCAAAACAACAACTTATTCGTATTTATTTATTAAAAAACAATATTTTAATTTTTTCCCCTATGTATTTATACAAGACTAATTCCTTTTTTTTATATAGAGCATAAATTTTTCTGCCACGAACCCAAATTGTAATATATAACCAGTAACAACCATGAAAGTAGATTAATCTGAGCTTGTGCAAGTTGATCCAAACACTACACAAAGGTTTGGAGCACATAATGAAGAGGAAAATAAAAAGGGTAAAGTTAATCCATAATTTTAAATAAATTTTAATTTTTTAAAGCTATAATAAAAAATTAAATAGTTTTAGTGGGAATTATAGAAATGAGGTCATGGGATGATATTTATTCCAAGGTTTACGTGAATATACTCAATTCCAATAGTATACGAATGAAGAATCTTGTCACAATCTACTACAATCATATGATATGTTCATCTTTGCATGTTGAAAAAGCATAAATAATTTGTCAACCTCAAATCAATATATTTTTAACATTAACATGACTTGCTTATTATGCTTATTCACATAACACAAATAATTTGGATACTAATTGTTACATTTATCAATTAATAATAATAACAAAACAATTACCCAACACAACATATATAACACCTCCATTAAAAATATGGAAAAACTGTCTATCATTTTAAAGGAGGTAAATTTGTGTCATTTTAAGAGAGAGAAAGAGATAAATAAAAGAGGAAAAGAGAGTGGACAAAAAAATATGAAGGTGTGGATCTCATTTCTTTGTGAGAGTGAAATGACATAAATTGTGTCATTTAAAAGGACAAACACTTTTTTCTAAAAAATATTATTAACCATGAAAATGTGAATCAAATGTTATATTTATGAGTTGACACGTAACATGTCATATATTTATCAATTAATAATAATAACATTTATCATTTTTGCGCTTTGGACACTTTACCACGCGCGCACTTTTTAATAGATAATGTATAATTTCACCGCAAATATTATAATTAAAGATGAATTGGGTCCAAAACCGCTAAAAATGGTATTAAATGTAGTGTAGTGTGGCCCTGCAATGCATAAGCCATAATAAGGTCATAAATTAAAAGTGTATCTGTCCACTTCACTTCCGAAACATAACATATCATTCTCAGTCTCAGATACAAACAATGTTACAATTTTCAAAGAATTTTCATCTAAAATTGGGCGGGAAGGGATTTAATAACACACTCTCATTCGTTCTTCTCTTTCTTCTCTTCTCCACGAAAAACCCTAGCCTAGCCCCCTTCTCTTCTCTTCTCTTCTCTCCGTTCAATCAAATCAACGACTCCCCAACAAAAATGATTACATTTTCGTTAACATCTCTTCCTTCTAAACGATTCATTGAATCTGACTTGAATGTTCTTCTTCAAGTTTTCTTCATGCTTTCTTTCTTTCTTTCTTTCAATCAACAAAAATGGTTACCTTAGGCCGATGCACAACTCACAATAACAATACTGTTTAAGATCTTGTTCAACAATCTGCCAACTACAAGCAGCTCAACTCAAAAAGGGTGCTGACGAAGGAAGGTATTATTATCACTACTTTCGCCTCTGCTTTTAAAAACAAGCATGCATTATAAAAGAGGTTAATAGTTGTTTTAAGTTTAGTGATGATTTTCAGAATAGGAATTTTATCTTTCTTTTTGATTAAATACAGATTAGCCTTATTTTCTTTGTAGAGTGTACACAGCATTGCAGTGACAGAGCATGTGATGTAACATTTGGAGCTACGAAGATTTTGCGGTAAGGATGGTATTTTGGTAAGACTACACTTGTGTGCTAATGAAGGTATTATTATTACTACTTTGCCTCTGCTTTTAAAAAGAAGAATGTATAAAAGAGGTTTTATTTACCATTTTTGTGTTTTGTTTCAGCGACCAAGACATTGAACAGAGGCATTTCTGATGGCAGCTTCCTTTACTTGCTGCTGAGGATAAGGTAACTTCCCCTCCATACCATACCTTTATTTTTTCTTAAATCCTCATTAATAGTGTACGTGTCATGTATTTGTTTGTACTCTATGATTCATTGTATCTGGATTCTTGTGTTTGTAGTGTTAAGTTTGTTGTAACTGCATCTTAGAAGCTCAGTTTCAGTTCGGTCAGTATCACTAAAATTGTCTTAGTGTGTGATACAAGAGGAATTGATACGTGGGTCACTTGAAGGAAGATTGTGAGCAGGCTGAGACTTTAGTTTTAAAGAGAAGAAAATAAATAAAAATATGGATTTGGAAAATTTCTTAATAAGATTAAAGTTTAACCCTCCCATAAAAAAATAAAAAACAAAAAAAATGATTTGTGTTATTTTATTTGGGGAATAGGAGAGATATCCGTACTACTGTTGATCAGATGAGAGATAAGAGACCAGGGATCAGAGTGAGAGTGATATTTTTACATCAAAACCATTAATTGCTTTCCATTGATTGCGCTGGTTAGTCCTCAGTATTATTACTTAATGTAAAAGTTGTGATTTGACAAGAGCTTGATTATTAATTACTTTATCCAATGATTATTAATTGCGCTGGTTAGTCCTCCGCCATAAAAAATGCTTTATCCAATGATTTTGGAGGACATAAGGGCCGGCTCAAATGGTCACGTATAAATGCAGCGTAAATCGAAGGGTCATCCTCAAACAGGTATCCAAATGGGAGGTCGACAGTATTAGGCTCTTCGTCTTGTGGCCTTGACGAAGAAGGCAGATCTTGTCGTTGTTTGGTGCGTCTCTCACCTTCGGCATTGCTTGCTCTTCTGCGGCCCGCCATTTTTACAGAATACCTACAATGAAAGTGGAAACATAAGACAAGAAAGGTAAATCTTTGCACTCACAACCATACAAAATAAATGGACAACAATATTTTAGTCCTATTTTAGACCTCAACTCTCTAATTCTGACCACTATGATTATGCTCTTAGTGCTTTAAAAAAAATGCAAAATCATGAAAAGGGCAAAAATCTCCAAATCCCTAAAGTTTATCTTCACGAATCAATATGAAAAACTCAAGAGGTACAACGTTCTACCATAAAACAGAGACAAAACACGCAATGAAAATAACTTGTGTACAGAAAAAAAAAAAAAACAAAACATAAAACATAATGCAAGTTAAAAAACCTTACCTAGCCTTTATGTTTCATGAATTAGAGCATTTTTATGGTGCAATCCACACACCTGGGGGAGGGTTTTGGGTTGTTCTTCTGGAGGACGTCCGATTTGGGGTTTGGGAGAGGGGTTTAATCGACTAGGGTTTCAATAAACCCCTCTGCGAAATGGGGGGGGGGGGTTTAAAAACATTTCTGTCGCAGTTTAATTGATTAAATAATTCTTTTAATCAATTAAACATCCCAAAATTTAATCGATTAAGGGGGATTTTTAATCGATTAAATTTGGGGTCAATGCAATTTCTGAATTTTAACCATTTAATCGATTAAATCTTCATGTTAATCGATTAAAGAGGGACTGTTTGGTGGATAGTTCTGAGTGAGGGAAAAATTGGTTATTAATTATTTAATGAGGGGCAAAAGGGTCAAAAAGTCTATATATATATCATTTCCGCGAATATTATTTGTATTATTTTATGAACCTTTTTTTCGCTAGACCGAATTAATGACCTTAGGATTATTTGTTCTACGTGTGATGATTTTTTCATTGACATAGGCATCGATCGTAGGAGAAATATTGTGATGATTAAGTGATCTTAATTTTATTATGGGTTGCTCTCATACAGAATTTCACTATGATGGATTTCAATTTTGTGTTACGGTTTCACATCTCGGTGCCGTGAAATAACTTTTTATATTGATTCAGTGCTCTCGCTTTGCTGAATTATTTGTTATTTATTTCATATATGATATTGTCTTATTCATATCTTAGTTTATGTGAATTTTGTTTCAACCTTTGATGAAGCGTGAAAAGTGCCTGGTTTAGTTTCACAATTTTAAAAGTTTCAATATTCGTGAGACAATTATTAAAGTTTCTGTGCAGTGCAATATTATTATTAGTATTATACGAGATGGATTTGTTTTGGTTCCGTATACGTTTCACATCTTGTTTTTAGAGAAACAATGCTTTTTGTGGTTGGAATTTTTGTTATGTGAGAACTACTGGTGACTTGTGCTAATTTAGAAGTTGATTCTCACTTGCTGATTCATATTTTCGATGATTTTGTGAGTTTTTATTTTTTCTTGTGAGTTTTCATTTTTTTGATTTTTTTGAAATCAGCGAATTAAACACATTTGGAATTTTATGATTACGATTCTGTGTTTTATATTCATGAAATGCTTTATTAAACACATTCCTGAAACTATCAGTTGCTTTATTTTGTCGTGAAGCGTGAAACTGGTTAATTGGTTTCATTTTGAAAGGAGACAACTGTGTTTCGGTTTCAGTTTCCGTGAAACTCACTTTTAGTGGTGTGTAAAATAACTAAAAAAAAAAAAAAAAACTTGTTATAAAAAAAAAAAATAACTAAAAAACTGAATTGAACCATGAATCGAATCGAACTGTACTTAAACTAACTGGTTTTTAAAAATCAGTTTAAGAACCGAACCAATTGTTAAAGAACCAGTTCATGAACCGAACCGATTTTTAGAACCAGTTTAAGAGACGAACCGAACCGTTTTCGAATCGAATCAAATTGATTTTTATAACTTTATTTTTAAATTTTATTTTTATTTTATTTTTAAAAATAGGGTCGACCCGAACCGAACTAGTTTCGAACCGAATCATTATCGAACCAAACCGTTTAAACCAATTCAGATCGATTTTTCAAAAAATTCAATTCGATTCGACCCATGAACATCCTTACTTCTGGTATTGTTGGAACTTATGAATCATTTCACTTTTGTTTAGTGTTAATGTCCCGTGAATACAAGATGATTTGATTATGAAACTGTTGCACGAATAGTGTTTTGTTGAGTTTCGGTAAATCATTTTGAAATTCAAAAAAAAATTAAAAAAAAATAAAAATCAAACAAGTTGCGATATGTGGAAACAATATGAACTATTGCTCACATATGTTAATATTTTAATAAATTATGTATTTATGGATTGTTAGCGTGAATTGTGGATTTTAAGATTGTTGTTCCGGCTTTTTTTTTTTTTGGATGAATTGTTGTTCCGGCTTTTAGTGCAGTGCCGTTGATGTTATTGGAGTTGTTTTGACATCAGATGTTATGGTATTCACGTGATATTACTGTTACCATTTTCTAATTATTAGTTAATTCAGTGAATTATTATTTTGATATATTTGTAATTTATATTACAGAGCATAAAAAAGTTTACTGTTGAGTCAACATATTTACATGTTAATTTAACATTTATTAAGATTAAAATGAATGGTATTTTTTATGATAGGATGCATTATTGGGTCTAGTGAGTTATAAGTCTTATTTTCTGTTTCGGTGTTTTACATACATCACAACTAGGAACTTTGATCAACTAGGAACTTTGATGAGCTTAGACGAGTCGTAGCTTAAAAAGACAACGGAACAAAAAATATATAATTTTAATTGTAAAATAAATCACAAATTTACACTTCATATAAAAATTATGATTTTCTAGGCCTTATATAATTTCATTGCAAATATACACAACATTAACTTCGGACATCTCTCTGACCTACAGCTTTAATTTCATTGGTTGGCTTCTACATGCATTCTTGGAGGGGATATCTTAGAACATTAGGAATCATATGCACATTTGCATGCACAATGA
Organism: Gastrolobium bilobum; assembly: GCF_033153095.1. Lineage (NCBI taxonomy): Eukaryota > Viridiplantae > Streptophyta > Magnoliopsida > Fabales > Fabaceae > Gastrolobium > Gastrolobium bilobum. Next base: position 56,351 of record NW_026898642.1, read on the forward strand.
CTTTGGAATCACTTATTGAATATTTTTGGCTCTGCACATCAACAACAATTCTGCACTCCATCCCCCAAATTGTAAGGATGTCCAACCCTACAATGCTAGCAGGATGAATACTTCAGATGAATTAATTGATCAATACCATAAAAGATAGTTTTCATAAAGATATCTGTATTGTGTAATGTTCATATTACCTAAATCATGGAGAAACCATTGGTTGTGTGATAGATTCTGCAAAAACAGTAACACTTTGGAGGTTTAATGGACTAGCCAGCTTTCAGAATTACATCATTTGCAACTGAAACTTCACTCATATCATCATATGATTTAGAAAACATCATCCTGTACATCGGGGCCCCACGCTCTAGAACATGTTTTTCCCAATCTGACCTAACTCCAAATGGGTTTTCCTCAAGCCACGCAATTTGGCAATGCTCCAAATCAAAAGCTTACCCTTCCCATATCTCAAGAATCGTTCCTTCATCCTTATTGCTACAGCCTCTACATCAGATTGCAGAAAGACCTGGTTATTGTCAATAATCTAAATAAGCCTTGATATTTATAACTCAAACTATTCAAAGAATGTAAGCGGAGTAAGTCACTACTCATCACAATAAAGTGTCATTACACAGGGAAAGGAACTATAAATATCATACTGAAAACAACTATTTTCCTTTACAATGGGGTTTATTGCTCAAGAATG
>NW_026898643.1:0-55353 GCF_033153095.1 Gastrolobium bilobum
GTGGATTAACCCGAGAAGGAAGTTCCTAGCGCGCACACACTGATCTGTCCAAAAGCGATGAAGCCTTGAGAAGTTGAAGCACAAGGGATCACTTTGAGGCAAGAGAAACCAAGGAGTGAATTGCGGAAGAGGGCTTAGGACTCAGAAATTTGATGGGTTTGAATCTTACCACATGAGACAAATTTGAAGGCTATAAGGGTGAAAGAAGCCAAGCAACAAAGTGCCAATGCACAAAGCTAAAAATGAAAGATGCAAGGTGGACACTCGTTCCTTCAAGTCTTGTACACATGGGTGTAGATTCAGATCTGGCAAATCATGTGACAAGCAACTAGGCCTTAGGAATCTTAGTTTGAAGCTCCAAGGTGGATTAACCCGAGAAGGAAGTTCCTAGCGCGCCCACACTGATCTGTCCAAAAGCGATGAAGCCTTGAGAAGTTGAAGCACAAGGGATCAATTTGAGGCAAGAGAAACCAAGGAGTGAATTGCGAAAGAGGACTTAGGACTCAGAAATTTGATGGGTTTGAATCTTACCACATGAGACAAATTTAAAGGCTATAAGAGTGAAAGAAGCCAAGCACCAAAGTGCCAATGCTCAAAGCTAAAAATGAAAGATGCAAGGTGGACACTCGTTCCTTCAAGTCTTGTACACATGGGTGTGGATTCAGATCTGGCAAAGCATGAGACAAGCAACTAGGCCTTAGGAATCTTAGTTTGAAGCTCCAAGGTGGATTAACCCGAGAAGGAAGTTCCTAGCGCGCACACACTGATCTGTCCAAAAGCGATGAAGCCTTAAGAAGTTGAAACACAAGGGATCAATTTGAAGCAAGGGAAACCAATGAGTGAATTGCAAAAGAGGACTAAGGACTCAGAAATTTGATGGGTTTGAATCTTACCACATGAGACAGATATGAAGGCTATAAGGGTGAAAGAAGCCAAGCAACAAAGTTGCAATGCTCAAAGCTAAAAACAAAAGATGCAAGGTGGACACTCGTTCCTTCAAGTCTTGTACACATGGGTGTGGATTCAGATCTGGCGAAGCATGAGACAAGCAACTAGGCCTTAGGAATCTTAGTTTGAAGCTCCAAGGTGGATTAACCCAAGAAGGAAGTTTCTAGCGCACACACACTGATCTGTCCAAAAGCGATGAAGCCTTGAGAAGTTGAATCACAAGGGATCACTTTGAGGCAAAAGAAACCAAGGAGTGAATTGCAGAAGAGGGCTTAGGACTCAGAAGTTTGATGGGTTTGAATCTTACCACATGAGACAAATTTGAAGGCTATAAGGGTGAAAGAAGCCAAGCAACAAAGTGCCAATGCACAAAGCTAAAAATGAAAGATGCAAGTTGGACACTCGTTCCTTCAAGTCTTGTACTCATGGGTATGGATTCAGATCTGGAAAAGTATGAGACAAGCAACTAGGCCTTAGAAATCTTAGTTTGAAGCTCCAAGGTGGATTAACCTGAGAAGGAAGATCCTAGCGCGCACACAGTGATCTGTCCAAAAGCGATGAAGCCTTGAGAAGTTGAAACACAAGGGATCACTTTGAGGCAAGAGAAACCAAGGAGTGAATTGCAGAAGAGGGCTTAGGACTCAGAAGTTTGATGGGTTTGAATCTTACCACATGACACAAATTTGAAGACTATAAGGGTGAAAGAAGCCAACCACCAAAGTGCCAATGCAAAAAGCTAAAAATGAAAGATGTAAGGTGGACACTCATTCCTTCAAGTCTTGTACACATGGGTGTGGATTCAGATCTGGCAAAGCATGAGACAAGCAACTAGGCCTTAGGTATCTTAGTTTGAAGCTCCAAGGTGGATTAACCCGAGAAGGAAGTTCCTAGCGCGCACACTGATCTGTCCAAAAGCGATGAAGCCTTAAGAAGTTGAAACACAAGGGATCACTTTGAGGCAAGAGAAACCAAGGAGTGAATTGAGGAAGAGGGCTTAGGACTCAGAAATTTGATGGGTTTGAATCTTACCACATGAGACAAATTTGAAGGCTATAAGGGTGAAAGAAGCCAAGAAATAAAATGCCAATGCCCAAAGCTAAAAATGAAAGATGCAAGGTGGACACTCGTTCCTTCAAGTCTTGTACACATGGGTGTGAATTAAGATCTGGCAAAGCATGAGACAATCAACTAGGCCTTAGGAATCTTAGTTTGAAGCTCCAAGGTGGATTAACCCGAGAAGGAAGTTCCTAGCGCGCGCACACTGATCTGTCCAAAAGCGATGAAGCCTTGAGAAGTTGAAACACAAGGGATCACTTTGAGGCAAGAGAAACCAAGGAGTGAATTGTGGAATAGGGCTTAGGACTCGGAATTTTGATGGGTTTGAATCTTACCACATGAGACAGATTTGAAGGCTATAAGGGTGAAAGAAGCCAAGCAACAAAGTTGCAATGCTCAAAGCTAAAAATGAAAGATGCAAGGTGGACACTCGTTCCTTCAAGTCTTGTACACATGGGTGTGGATTCAGATCTGGCAAATCATGTGACTAGCAACTAGGCCTTAGGAATCTTAGTTTGAAGCTCCAAGGTGGATTAACCCGAGAAGGAAGTTTCTAGCGCGCACACACTGATCTGTCCAAAAGCGATGAAGCCTTGAGAAGTTGAAACACAAGGGATCACTTTGAGGCAAAAGAAACCAAGGAGTGAATTGCGGAAGAGGGCTTAGGACTCAGAAGTTTGATGGGTTTGAATCTTACCACATGAGACAAATGTGAAGGCTATAAGGATGGAAGAGGACAAGCAACAAAACACTCGTTCCTTCAAGTCTTGTACACATGGGTATGGATTCAGATCTGGCAAAGCATGAGACAAGTAACTAAGCCTTAGAAATCTAAGTTTGAAGCTCCAAAGTGGATTAACCCGAGAAGGAAGTTCCTAGCGCGCCCACTATGATCTGTCCAAAAGCGATGAAGCCTTAAGAAGTTGAATCACAAGGGATCAATTTGAGTTAAGAGAAAGCAATGAGTGAATTGCGAAAGAGGACTTAGGACTCAGAAATTTGATGGGTTTGAATCTTACCACATGAGACAAATTTGAAGGCTATAAGGGTGAAAGAAGCCAACCACCAAAGTGCCAATGCACAAAGCTAAAAATGAAAGATGCAAGGTGGACACTCATTCCTTCAAGTCTTGTACACATGGGTGTGGATTCAGATCTGGCAAAGCATGAGACAAGCAACTAGGCCTTAGGTATCTTAGTTTGAAGCTCCAAGGTGGATTAACCCGAGAAGGAAGTTCCTACACGCGCACACTGATCTGTCCAAAAGCGATGAAGCCTTAAGAAGTTGAAACACAAGGGATCACTTTGAGGCAAGAGAAACCAAGGAGTGAATTGCGGAAGAGGGCTTAGGACTCAGAAATTTGATGGGTTTGAATCTTACCACATGAGACGAATTTGAAGGCTATAAGGGTGAAAGAAGCCAAGCAACAAAGTGGCAATGCTCAAAGCTAAAAATGAAAGATGCAAGGTGGACACTCGTTCCTTCAAGTCTTGTACACATGGGTGTGGATTCAGATCTGGCAAAGCATGAGACAAGCAACTAGGCCTTAGAAATCTTAGTTTGAAGCTCCAAGGTGGATTAACCCGAGAAGGAAGTTTCTAGCGCACACACATTGATTTGTCCAAAAGCGATGAAGCCTTGAGAAGTTGAAACACAAGGGATCACTTTGAGGCAAAAGAAACCAAGGAGTGAATTGCGGAAGAGGGCTTAGGACTCAGAAGTTTGATGGGTTTGAATCTTACCACATGAGACAAATTTGAAGGCTATAAGGATGAAAGAAGACAAGCAACAAAACACTCATTCCTTCAAGTCTTGTACACATGGGTATGGATTCAGATCTGGCAAAGCATGAGACAAGTAACTAAGCCTTAGAAATCTAAGTTTGAAGCTCCAAGGTGGATTAACCCGAAAAGGAAGTTCCTAACGCGTAAACACTGATCTGTCCAAAAGCTATGAAGCCTTTAGAAGTTGAAGCACAAGGGATTACTTTGAAGCAAGAGTAACCAAGGAGTGAATTGCGGAAGAGGGCTTAGGACTCAGAAATTTGATAGGTTTGAATCTGACCACATGAGACAAATTTGAAGGCTATAAGGGTGAAAAAAGCCAAGCAACAAAGTGCCAATGCACAAAGCTAAAAAAGAAAAATGCAAGGTGGACACTCTTTCCTTCAAGTCTTGTAGATATGGGTGTGGATTCAGATCTAGAAAATCGTGAGACAAGCAACTAGGCCTTAGGAATCTTAGTTTGAAGCTCCAAGGTGGATTGACCCGAGAAGGAAGTTCTTAGCGCGCCCGCACTGATCTGTCCTTGTAATTCAAATCTTAGTTCCTAGAAGCTCCAAAGTGATCCCTTGTGTTTCAACTTCTCAAGGCTTCATCGCTTTTGGACAGATCAGTTTGTGCGCGCTAGAAACTTCCTTCTCGGGTTAATCCACCTTGGAGCTTCAAACTAAGATTCCTAAGGCCTAGTTGCTTTTCTCATGCTTTGCCAGATCTGAATCCACACCCATGTGTACAAGACTTGAAGGAACGAGTGTCCACCTTGCATCTTTCATTTTTAGCTTTGAGCATTGCCACTTTGTTGCTTGGCTTCTTTCACCCTTATAGCCTTCAAATTTGTCTCATGTGGTAAGATTCAAACCCATCAAACTTCTGAGTCCTAAGTCCTCTTTCGCAATTCACTCCTTGGTTTCTCTTGCCTCAAATTGATCCCTTGTGCTTCAACTTCTCAAGGCTTCATCGCTTTTGGACAGATCAGTGTGGGCGCGCTAGGAACTTCCTTCTCGGGTTAATCCACCTTGGAGCTTCAAACTAAGATTCCTAAGGCCTAGTTGCTTGTCTCATGCTTTGCCAGATCTGAATCCACACCCATGTGTACAAGACTTGAAGGAACGAGTGTCCACCTTGCATCTTTCATTTTTAGCTTTGAGCATTGGCACTTTGGTGCTTGGCTTCTTTCGCTCTTATAGCCTTTAAATTTGTCTCTTGTGGTAAGATTCAAACCCATCAAATTTCTGAGTCCTAAGCCCTCTTCCGCAATTCACTCCTTGGTTTCTCTTGCCTCAAAGTGATCCATTGTGCTTCAACTTCTCAAGGCTTGATAACTTTTAGACAGATCTGTGTTTTCGCGCTAGAAACTTCCTTCTCGGGATAATCCACCTTGGAGCTTCAAACTAAGATTCCTAAGGCTTAGTTACTTGTCTCATGCTTTGCCAGATCTGAATCCATACCCATGTGTACAAGACTTGAAGGATCAAGTGTTTTGTCGCTTGGCTTCTTTCATCCTTATAGCTTTCAAATTTGTCTCATGTGGTAAGATTCAAACCCATCAAATTTCTGAGTCCTAAGCTCTCTTCCGCAATTCGCTCCTTGGTTTTTCTTGCCTAAAAGTTATCCCTTGTGCTTCAACTTCTCAAGGCTTCATAGTTTTTGGACAGATCAGTGTTAGCGCGCTAGGAACTTCCTTCTCGGGTTAATCCACCTTGGAGCTTCAAACTAAGATTCCTAAGGCCTAGCTAGTTGCTTGTCTCATGCTTTGCCAGATCTGAATCCACACCCATGTGTACAAGACTTGAAGGAACGAGTGTTCACTTGCTATACCATTATCATCGCCGCCAACACCACCAAAGGACTCTAGTTCGTGGAGCATCATCTCGAATCTGCACTACAAGAGGTAAGTAATAATAAAACTATGATGATCCTATTCATCCAAATCACAATGGTCTCATATGCTTCCGCAGATACAATTGCTCCTACAATTCTATCAAATATTTAAACCGAAAAATATGTCTGTAGAAAAATCAATTCCAACGACTGGAACTAATTAGATGGAGTGAACTTGATCCGTCGAAAATTAATTTTTGGTAGAAATTACTTCAAATATTGATGAAAAAGATCTTCAAAAATCATTCTAGCATTGTATTAACTCAAATAAATTTGATTGCTTTAATACATCTAATCCAATCTTTTTTCACATTTTCTGAAACAGAAATTCCTTTGATATAAGAATAAAGATAAAAATTTATTACAGTTGAGATCTCTATTTTGTGCCAGTTAAATACAAACATTCATTTTATTTCAAATAACAAGATTAGGTGAATGAGTATTGACGGGAAACATTACCATAGTAGCATAAAAGAAAGAAAAATAAAAACTAATAACTCCCGCAGTACATGTGAAAAGCATAATTTAGATATCATAATATGAGAACCATTTTTGGATCATCTCATAAACCTCTTTAGGCTTGTACTCTTGAGCTACATGGCCCCCTCCCTGAAAGTAAAGGTACTTGTTCAAATTTAATAAAAAGAGTAAGTATATAATTATGTATAGTTCTCTTCTTTTTTTAAGTACTCATATCTTTCTAATTCTAAATTTCAACAAAAAAAAAAAAATTTATAAAAATCCATAAAAGATATAAAATAGAAAATAAAAAAAGGGGCATAACTATTCACACAATAATGTAATTTCGATATACTTATTTCATACAGTTATATAATTCTCATTTTTTGACTAAATTATTAAGAAAATACTAATATAATAAGAAGGTCAAAAAATTAATTTAAAAGTTTATTATTTTGGCTTCAAGGTCTTGGGGGAAGCCAACAAGGAGCTATGGAAGAGAGAAAAAAAGGGATGGCTTTGGTGGTGTTGGCGGCGATGATAATGGTATAGATAGTGATGGCAGTATATAATAAGAAGGTTTATTATTTTAGCGGCGATGAGTATAGATAGTAGCGAGATGGTAGTGATAATGGTAGAGGTAGTGGTAAAAACGACGATTGGTGGTTGAACGGTGATGGGAGTATGGTATAGGTGGTGGCGGAGAGGTAGCGATGGTGATAGATATGGCGGTAGCGATGACAATGTGGTGATAGTGATGGTTGGAGTTATATGGTGGTGGTGGTGGTGGCGGTGATAGTAACGGTGTCAACGGCTACCGTGGTGGTGACAACGAGAGTTGAAATTGGTTGGATTTGAAGTAAATTTGGATTTTGAAAAAAAAAAATTGACTCTTAACTTGAGCTTTTTTTGGAAGCTTGAAATTTTAGCTTTAATAAAAAGTAGATTTTTAACTTTTTTGTGACTTCCTTTTTTTAAAGTAGACATTCTAACACTAATTTGTAACGAGAAGAAATTTTATTTTATTTTATTAAAAAAAAGTTTTTGAAAGGGGGAAAAAAACCTCATCCAGGGTTTTATGTGACTCCGGAACAAAATAGCAATAATAGTAATAGAGTTGTTAGAGTAATAATAATAATAAGTTCTTATAATATTAAATGAGTAACTTGCCTTAACAGTGGCATATGTTAGGTGATGCTCATTCTTTTTGTATCTCTCTGTGTACCTGTGAGCAGAAAAAAAAAACTGAATTAGTAGGGAGAAAGTATTCTTAGGATAAATGTACTTTGCTTGGGTATGACATAATTAGTCGAGTGTCCGATATATCGGGTTAAAAATCCAAAAAAACAAAAACAAAACATGATAATGATAATTGTAAGTTAATTAGAATTTATGAACTCAAAACATCTCATGGTAGATAATTGATCATAAAATAAATTTCATAAAATTAAGTAAACTTATTCATTTAACTAACCCTGCCACTTCACCCTCATTGAACCAAGGACGCCAAGTGCTATTCAACTTCAAATTAAGTGACTTGATTATAGAATGTGTACTAAGATAAGGTATCGTCATGTCAAGATCGCCGCTGCAAAAGAACCCAAAAATAAATATTGCTTAAGCATTAACCTGAAAAGTATGAGGAAAATGAATTTTGCTTATGCAAAGTGCAAACAAGAGTTAGAGAAGCTCACATATAAATTAGACATCGAAGGTTTGTGTTTGTGAGATTTTGAAGATATTCAACAACACTATGAACATTCATTGTATATGCATCACTAATATTTTTGCATCTTTTGAAATGCCCTTTCATTCCCTATAACGTTACACATCACACATTTTCTTAGTCATACAACTTCTAATTTGCCTTTTGTTTTTGTTTTTGTGTGTGGAAAATCTCATTAAAGAAAACGTTTTTTTACCTCTCTAACATTAAGATGCTTTCGAACATTTGGATCATTTGCCCACAATTCTACGAGAAAAGCATCTTCATCGTCCTAAATCAATGTTGTAAATTATACGTTTCATGAAAATTGAAATATTTTTTTCGAAAATAGAAAGAGAGGGGTTTACTAATTACCCGACACCAAGATGTTGATTGGTGGATAGTTTGGAGGTCTTCAAAGAGACTTCTTTGATTTTTGTGAGACCTTTTGATACAACTTGGATTCATAATTTGATACATGTCTATGTAACGAACTAACTGTGCAAAGTAATGAAGTATTAAATTAATGGATGCCAAGAAAATGAACAAATTCAAGGTCAGAAATATAAACATATATACATCCAAAGATGGTTTCTGACCTCTGAGTAGGCTTCATAATCTGACATGCAATTTGTATTGTTCGGATTAAGATTCATATAATCTCCATTACAACTAGCTTTAATTGACTGTAAAAGTGAAATGGCACCTTAGTTTACATAGAGATATGTTCTCCAAATACTGAGCCAACTTCTCACAAAATATCGTAATAGGTTCATTATTGAGAGAGAACATCAAAATACACTTAATGAACTAAATTGCTACAAAATGAGTTGAATAATAACCTCATATAACTCGTTTGATACAAGTGTTCGTTGGTGAGCATATTGAACTCTTGTATTAAAGTCCATGTAAGCGTCAATCAATGGACTTGCAAGCACAAAACCCTAGTGCAATTCAGGGGGGGAAAACCCAAAAATGAGATTAAAACATATTCTATATATACTATACTAGAAAGGTATATGATAAACCTTTAGTTTATCATGTTTTTAGGACTAATATTACACGATTTACATAGTCAAAGGCATGAATACCTAGGTTTTATAGTGAAAAAGCATGAAAGTTGGAATGTCATCTAACATAATTTGTTCTTGTGTGCTTTGAAGGAAAATTGACTTAAATTGATGCAAGGATGAAGTAAAGGACTTGAAGTAGGGAATGAAAGATCAGAGAAGCTTGGGAACGCATCCAAGAAGTAAAGTAAATAGTGAAGGAGCGCGTTAAAATGCTACAGAGTGTGTTACAACGCGCAAGTCACATGGAAATCATGATGAAAGCTTCGAGAGGAGCGCATTTTAACGCGCTCCAGAGCATTAAAACTCGCTGCAACAAAGAAAATTCCCTTTGATAAGCACGCTACAACGCGCTAGAGAGCAGTAAAATGCTCTGCTACAGTTAGAAAGTGTAAGCTAGCGCGTTAAAACGCTCTGCTACAGTTAGAAAGTGTAAGCTAGCGCGTTAAAACGCTTTAACCAGCGTTGTAATGCCCATCTGCGAAACTCATTGTTTTCACTTAGGGCACATATTTCACTCATATAAAAGGGAATTTCAAATCCATTAAGAGCAATTTTTTCCTCATTCTGGTAGGGTAATCGATTACCACTGTATAATTTTTGAAAATAAGTGTTATATAACCTAGAGTTAATGGTATTACTTGGGGGTTGTAATAAATGAGTTTTATGCTTCCACGAGTTTTGCATTTACAATTACGATGTTGTTTTTAATTGATTACGGAATTGGTTAATATTAACTATAAGGATTTAACAAAAAGAAAAAGTTTACCCATAATTTAATTAATTCAATGACTGTGATTGTAACTGCGCTTAGTACCATATGCAATGGTAACATTACCGGTACGTAACGGACTGTTACATTTTATGGTATCAGAGCAGTTTCTTAGGGAACTCTGATTATTGTATGATTGGGTTAAGTGCCGTATAGTTGTATGTAGACTCTTATTGATTACTGCGTATGTGATTCCTTAGTGTGGGTCTGATCAGCCCATTCCTTTGTTTTATATGTGTGGTCATCATAAGAAGCCTGCGTGGTAACCCTGGAGCACCTAATACAAGTCCTTAGCCTAAGGTTGTGGCTGCAGTGTTGACTGCTCCACAGACAAATACTTTGTAAGTAAATTATATATAGTTGATGACTTAGTGAGAACAATTTGGAGGTATGTCTAACCTGTTATGTAGAGTGCTATTTGTAAGAACTTGCACCGTTAATTTAGGAAATTAACTAATTAAATGTGAATTTAGGAAATAATTCCATAATTGACCCTAATAATTATGAGAAGGCTTAAACAATTATGGTAAGTGATTAATAATGTGGAAAGTCGCTTTTCTGACGAAAAGTGTAGATATCGGTTCTACTCCACGGTATAAATGCGTATCGATAAAGTATCCCAGAAAATTATGTATATGTCACCAGAATAATATATAGGATGAGCATAATAAATTTCAAGTCAAGATAATGAGAACTGGTGTCAGAACTGATACTGGCTTCGTAAAAGCGCATACCGGCAAAGTACTGCGAAAAATAAAATAAAAAAATGACAAATCTTAGAAAAATGGCTAGGTTCAGAATCCTAAGTTTGGGATTAAAATGTTAAGCGTAGCTATTAGTGCTAATACTGTGCGATTACACTTAAGTGGGCTATAAATATCCTTTTGGCCCAAAACCCTAGGCTATATTTGATTTCGTACGTGACTTTCATTTCAGAATTCTGAGTGCCCTTGCCACCCTCTCTTTCTCTCAAAAACTTGAACTTCCTCCATGGAAAACCTTCAAGTAACCACCTTTCTACCTTGTCTCTTCATCTAAACACTTTCACTAGGTGTGAACTATCCTTGTGTGGGAGGGAGGCTGTTGTGTGATGAGTTTTGTGGCTGTGAGTGGTGGTTTTGTGGGCTGAGTTAGTGGTTCTCATTGGTGAGAGCCATTTTCTTGTCTTTGGTGGCTTCAAAGAGCCATCTTTAAGTGTAAAGGGCCAAGCTTGGTCATCAAATTTGCATCTTTGTAAAGTCAGAGTCTTGGTGCTGTGTTGGAGGCTTATAATTTGTCACATTTTTGGAGTTTTGAGCCTTGGAGGTAAACCATGATCACCTCTTTGGTATTTTCATGATTTGAGCTTGTGTGTGTCCTTAAAAGGGTTAAAATTTAATCATTTAAGCTAAAAGTTGATGAACCATGCTTAAAATACATAAAATGAGCATCTGTTGATGGAATTATTGGACTCCAGATTGAGTTTGGATCATTAAAATGAGACTTATGCAGAGAATGCACGAATTTCTGCATTCTGTCTGATAAGTATTCGAATACTTTTCATGTAGTATCTAAATACTTATCCTGTGGTAGTCGAATACTCCTTGAAGGAGTATTGGGATACTTTTCTGGAAAGAAAAGTATTTGAATACCTTTGAAGAAGTATCCGAATACTGGGAAATGTATTCGGATACTGAGTAGTATTCAGATATCGTTGGAAAAGTATTCTGATACATATGGTATTCGAATACCTTAGTGAAAGTATTCAGATACTTTCTGGAGACTTGGAGTATTCGAATACTCATCGAGAAGTATTCGAATACCTCCTGCAGATTTAGTCTTAAATCACTTAAAATGAGTTGGAAAGCCTTAATCACTTAATGGAAGCTTGGACAATGATTATTGATGATTAATTATTGTATAAATAGACTGTGATTGTGCTGTTTGGTGACATTGAGCTTGTGTGGACTTGGCTTGGATTAATTGCTTAGAGGTAAGCTTTCGTGTCCTCGGTTTAGCCATTGTTGGTACCACCATACCCCATGGGGGGATGGTTTATATGCATGATGTGTTTTCATGTATTGATTTTGAAATGTTGTTGAGCTGTTATGTGCAAGTGCCTTATAATATGCATGTGTTGTTCCACCTAGACGGTAAGCCTATGTATGTAGTAGACATGCCATAGGGTGATTCTGTGGGTGGGTGCAAGTGGTGTCTTGCACTAATGTAGGTAATAGATGTATGTAAATCCTGCATTTCTCTGGCCAGTAGAATAGTTGACACACATGACATGATTATTCTGCTGTATTACACTGATTTTGGAACTTATATTATATTACTGTTTTTGAACTTATATTTGCACATATAAGTGAGCTTGGGGTGGAGAAATCCTTGAGGATCCCTGTCTTACTGAGATTTTTGTTTAGAGATCTCACCCCACGTTTGGGGTGTTAGTATAGGTATCCTAGAGACAATTATCAGATGAACACCTTTTTCTATTTAGTATTTCATGATTAATAAATTTGATCAAACTTTATCTTTATCATATTTATGTCTCGCCAATATTTCATTGTAAATATAGGTTTAAAGATAAAGACCCTAAGAATAGAACAGGTGTACACTCGAGGATCTATGATAGGGATCATGATCATGAGGACTCAAGGTCACTAAATGTCTATTACCTAAAATCTGTTCCTGGTCTTGAATCACCAAGAAAGGGTATTGGTGATCTCAATAAGACTAGTACGACATCATCTACTTGTATGGAGATACAAGATAGGGACCTCATAGAATGCAAGCATGGTGATGCCTTAGCTGATGTCGTGGGTTGATCTGTTGGAGAACAGATAACACTGAACTGACCCCCTAGAGACTCCACAAGGATTCATTATGGTGAGTATCATTGGATTTGTAAAGTCTCTGAACGTTTGGTAGTGCGGATCGTCCTAGACTTAAGGATATCATCGAATACAATGTCCTAGAGTTCTACTTTGACTGTACAACTCTATTCGCCTGAAAATGGGGAGAACAGTGTACTCTTGGGAATAACCCGAATACATGAGTATAGATGGACATGCCGAAAGGACTCACAATCCTCTATAAGGGATTAGTCGTTCACAAAGACCGGTAGGGCTGAGATGACTTCTAGTTGACTCGGGAATCTATGCATAGTAAGAGATCATGAAGAGTCATGATCTGTCTTAGAGTCAATAGAAGAAGATTCCTAGTTCCTGTGAAATATTATATTTAGTAAATTGATCTCGACTAAATGTGACCAACGATGTGAGGGATAATGCTGGCACGGTATCCAAATCAGAAAGGTAGATCACTTGATCAACTCAATTAGTTCTGGGGCTACAGAGCATTGCTAGTGTATCATGTAGTCACTAAATGGATTGGGCCTTTTTAAAGGAGTTTAACTGGTTCAAGTTTATTTATGTCAGTAACTAATTGGGCCTAATGGGTCACACACAAAGGTTATTCCTTATTGCAAGTTATAGCAAGTTTGGACCAATAATAAGTTATTGGGCTTTGTCAAGACTATGAGTCAAGTTGGGTTGGAGTAGGGACTCCAAGCCCACTTGATCCATGCGCCCTTTTGGGGCATTAGTGGTGAAAGAGTTTTCTCCACTAATGGGCCCAAATATGATGGTAGGCCAAAGAGGCCTCGGGGCATGAATCCTAGTAAGTCAAAGAGTTGACTTGACTAAAATAAGGTTTGTGCAAATTTCAAATTTGAATTTGAATTTGAAATTTGAAATTTGAAATTTGAATTTGGATTTCGAATTACGAACTGGGATAAGATAGAATTTATATTTGAGTTTAAGTTTCAAATTGGAATTTGAAATTTGAATTTTAAATTCTATGAGGTTAGGTTGTTGAGGATAATTTAAAATTATTTAAAAGAATTATCCAATAGAGATTGGATGGAGATTCTCTCAACTGCTTTTTCATTTGAATTTAGAATTCGAATGAATACTGTTGCAACAAAATTTCTGAGAGAAGAAGAGGAAGAGGGGCGCCTATGTGGAGAGAGAAATCTTGACTGGATTCTGTATCAGATTTCACGGAACAAATGGATATATGATCCATACTTGAATTTTGAATTCAAGTCATGAAGCTTCCAAAGGCTCCCAACAGTCTGGTCAGTTGTTAAGTGAGAGGATCAAGCAAAGAAAGATCCTCTCACCATTCAAATTTGCGCCTAACTAAATGGGGGCTGATGCAGTTGATCAAATAATTAGAAAAACCCGATGCTCCCTCTCTCCTCTTAGGGTTCTAGGAAAAGTTCCAACCTTTCTTCTTCTCTCTCCTTTTGCACCATCACCTAGCCTCAAGACACCATTACAGTCTTGAGAAAGATAATCCAAACACTTGGTAGCCTCTTCCTTGCATGCGCCTAGCCAGCCATCGAGGATAAGGAGGGATCAAGGAGAAAGAGTTCTCGCTAGCAAGAAGGAGATAACCGTGTGGATCACCGTTGGAGGGCGTCATCATTTTGCGCCTACAAGTGAAAAAGGTAATTCTGAAACCCCATATTGTTTCAACGTAAAGCATCGGGTGGATCACTATTGGAGGGGATCATCTTTTTGTGCCTACAAGTGAAAAAGGCAATTCTGAAACCCCATATTGTTTCAACGTAAAGCATTCATACATGGGGTGTATAGATGGTCTATGCTTCCGCTGCGAAATTTTTGTTTTTCACCCATGTATGCGCTCCATAGTATGACTATGGTGCAATTTTTGAACCTTCATGGGGCACATATTTCAGGTTCAGGTAACTTGGGGGATGAGACATCGGGCGGCAGGAGGCCGGAGCTGAGTTGAGATTTATGCTTTATGATGATATGCTTGGATGTTGACCTGCTTTATATTGATTATCATGTTGTTGTTTTTGAGACTCTGTTTGGCTTTGTTGCCTTATTTGGTGAGCATGGGGGTTGTCCATGCCACATTGATTGACTATGTCTTATTTTAGATTCGAGTTGTATTAATGCATTAGGATTATGGTCAGGACTACATGTTGTAGTTTCGTGACTTAGATACTCACTTATTTATGTCATAAGGTTATTCAGTGTATTTAGCTTTATTGCAATTTACATACAGGAATTGTTTTGAAAAAAAGATTAAGTAATCAACTTGGTAATATTAATGACGTCATAACTGAAAAGAAAAAGTTATTCCGCATTTTTAATTAAGCGTAGCTTAATATGATGACATGATAATGAACTGGGTATACATGGGATGTTACATTTTATGGTATCGCATTTTATGGGATGTTTTGTGTCTTGTCTTGTGTGATTTCTGTAACGCCAGACTGCTTCAAGAATCAACGACTATCCCCGACTACTAACACGAGACTTTTCAGTGTGCTTTTTCCTCACTCGCACACTTCCCGAGAAAACTTCCCAGGAGGTCACCCATCCAGAATTGCTCCAAGTCAAGCACGCTTAACTGTGGAGTTCTTCCGATCCGGGCTACCGAAAAGCAGATGCATCTTGTTTGCATAGGTAGTACCAATTAATTCTTATAAGCTATCCCAAACTGTGCAGCCTTATACCTGCACAGCCTTTGGAATCCCTCTCTTCCGGGTGTCGATTCGATTCATTCATGCATGTAACACCCTGCTGGAAGCCTGTCAGGAGCCGCTCTTTGTCCATGCCTCTTTGCACCGGTGATCACTCCCCGCCCTCGTCAGCGCTCGGGATGTTACATGCCCACCAGCTTTCGTCTGGTTCGTCCTCGAACAACACCGTACTGGATGAGAGGCCCTGCTCTGATACCACTTGTAACGCCTAGCTGCTTCAAGAATCAACGACTATCCCCACATACTAACACGAGACTTTTCAGTGTGCTTTTTCCTCACTCGCACACTTCCCGGGAAATGTGCGAGTGAGGAAAAAGCACACTGAGAAGTCTCGTGTTAGTATGTGGGGATAGTCATTGATTCTTGAAGCGGTCGGGCGTTACATTTTCTCTGTTGGGTTTTGCTATGATGTAGCAATTGTGACCACATTGTGTGGACCTGATTAACTCATTCTTTGTGTAACTTGTGCAGAGTCATGGTAATGCCTAGAAGAAATCTAGAGACGAACGAGGATCAACCTGATCTTGTCCTGACTGCATTAGCTGATATGCAAGCGGCTAGACTAGCCGATCAGGAGGCCCTTAAACTGGCCAACCAGGCGATGATGGATGTCGTTCGAGAGGCGAACTGGAAGGCCACAAAAGATGTTCTTGAGGCGAACAGGCTGGCGAATATTGTTAGTATATGGATGTCCTAGAGACAATCTTTTGATTAGATTAGGAGATATGTGTACCTTTTATATTGTCGCAAATAGAATCATAAGCACTCTTTATCCTGTTTCATATTTTGTCTCGATATCATTGTTTGTATATTATATGAGTAACTGGATAAACCTCTTGGAATAGAATAGGTATCTCTTGAGTATCACAGATCACGATCATGAGGATTCAAGGATACCAGATGTTTATTCCTAATTTTATGTTCCTAGTCTAGAGACACTGAGGATGGGGATCAGTAATCTCGAGTAAAACTAGCACGACTTATCTACTTGTATTCAGATGCAAGGTAAAGACCTCATGAGCTACAGATATGGAGATGTCTTAGCTAAAGTCATGGGTGGACCTATAAGGGTATAGCTCGCCTTGAACAGACCCACAAAGAGGCTCTATGAGGAAATCTCACAAATAATATCATTAGAGCAGCCTCTTATTATTTGGGTATGTCCTGAAAGAACACAAGCCTAGGGTGATAAGCTGAGGGAATTCGTCAAATCTCTGTGAGGGATTAGGTTATCTGTAAACCGGATAAATCAGGATGGCATTTACAAGACCCGGGAATCTATGCATAGTAAAAGAGATCATGAGATGATCTGCCTTTAGAGTCAGTTGTTGCGACTCAGCAAGTGCACCGGTCGTAAAAGTAATAAAAGTGTACTGAGTACGTGATCGTTCCCATGAGGATCAGAATCTTCAAGCACTAGTTTGCTAATTGCGTTTTAGTTGGACAATCAAGAGTTTAGATGAAGAGAGTTGTAATTGAAGAACTTGGAAATAAAGACAAGTAATGAAAAGCATTCAATTAAAGAAAATTCAGATTTAAAAAGAATGAATGAAAAGATGATGTTTGATGAAGAATTTAAAAACAAACGTAGTTAAGGTTTCGACTTCCCCCAACATCCTCAATATGTTATGAATTAAACAGTCAAGAATCCGTTTCTTAATATATTGCCAATCAATTCTATCTAAGTTAATTACGGCTCAATTCCTTGTTACCATAAATCTATGTAATCTTGAAAGAACTCTAGTTCCCCGATTATTCCCCAAGAAAACATGCATTAAGATCAAGAATTTCAAGATTGCATAATTACCCTATGTCTATCCCTAGATCACAAGGATTACGATAAATTATCAAGTCAGGTTTCATGCACCAACATCCCTATTGTCATACAATTTCCCAAAATCATTTTATAAGGAACAAACTCATAGAAAGCATTAAATACAGATAATTTATTCAATTATAAAAAGAACAGAATTCGGAGACAATTTAATTCATAAACATAAAGATTCAATTGGGTTCCATCTACCATTAACTACATAAAAAAACTACTCTAGCATACTGATTTGAAAAACAACAATAAAGAAAAGAGAACCCCAAGTCTCCATTGGTGTTATGTTGACTTGGTTCCTCAGTGTTCCAGCGCTCCGCAACAGGATTCCTCCTTCCGTCTTGGTGTAATGCTCTGGACTTGTTGTTGACCCCAAGCTCTTTATTTATAGTTTTTTGGAGTTGTATTCTTCATTAAATCTCCAATGAATCCATATCAGATTTGTGGTTGATTTCATGTTTGTTTCCTTTTTGCATTTGATATCTTGGAGATTGGTTGACGATTTTGAGCTTTGAATCCTCGTTGTGATCTTCCACCACATCTTCTTATTGGAGTTATATCTTATCTCAATCAAGGTTAATGTGTTTCCTCTTTGTATCTTATAGAATCCGCTGCATATCTTGATCAAATCTTTCCTGGAGTTAGCTTTGGCCGTGCATAGACGTTTTAGCGTGCTGTTTGTGCACTAAAACGTGCTTACAGTGCATTCTTGTCTGCCTCCAAGCGTTTTGGCGCCAAACAGCACGCCAAAACGTGCTCTTCGAAGGATTTCTTGTTGCTTCAGGAGCGTTTTGGCGTGCTGTTTGGCCGCCAAAACGCTCTCCTCCAGGAAGTAATGGTTGTTTTCTTCCTTTTGTGCGTTTAAACATGATTCATGGATGCCAAAACGTCATTCTTCAGCTAGTACACACTTGGAATCTTGCTTTCTTGTGACTTCAACTCAACTTGATGTCTTCTTTTGGTTCCAAAATGCCATAATAGGTGTCAAAAACCCTTGAAAATTAGAATTATGATAACATGTTAGCAAGATATTTAATTACTGTAACTTTACAGTTTAAAACCCTAATTTCCTTGCAATTCATGATATATATCAAGCATAATTAAGCCTAAAACCATGGTAAACCAAGGGTTTATCATCAGTAAATTGAAGATTTCCTATTTCGAATTAAAGCTTACCCTAAACCGCAAGGTTCGATACATCTCCTCACCCTAGGTTTAATGGGAAGGTAACTGAGACGAAAGGAAATACATACGGTAACCAAATACATTTAATAGGATGATCATGTCATTAACCTAACTAGCTCTAGGGCAACAAAGCATTGCTAGTGCTCTGTGTTGTCATTAAATGGGTTGTGGTCTTATTGGGCCTAAGCCCATTTATGTCAGTGGCTAAGTTGGGCCTAATGGGTCACGCACTAACAGTTTATTGTCTTGACATTATAGCATTAAAGATTTTGGGCCTAATAATGGTTGTTAGCCCAAGAAGTTTGGATGCCCACCTAAGAGGGAAAGGGCCGCATGGATTGTTGTAATGAGCTTAGATGATCCAAGACATTATTAATTAATTTAATTAGTTAAATTAATTACCTAATGTTTAAATTTAAAATTATAATTTTGAATTTGAATTTTGAATTTAAATATTTGAATATTTAAATTAGAATGTTCAAATTTGAATTGGCTGTAAAAGGAAGTTTCATAACAAAAGGATAAGATGAGATCTTGATAGTATCTTGTCAAGATCAAATCCCGAGTATCAAGAGGAGATCTTTGGACATCATCAAAGATGATTGGGGCACTGATTTGGTGATTTAATGATGGTAATTTAACCAACAAATTAAGCTCCATTCAAATTTGGTTGGTTGTAGAAATATTTGATTTAGTTGATTCAATTTGAATTGCAACTAATCAATATTTTTGGAATGATTTTGGGCTGATTGGGGCGCACAATATGGCTGACCATATAATGGTTATTAGGTCAGATTTTTGACTAGGTGCAGACTTAGTTTTAAGAGGATGGGATAGGAGTTTGTTGACTAGATTTTATTTGCAACAACTTCACTCTTTCCTCCACAAAAGGGGCGCTCCATGATCAGATTTTTGGTGAAAAATCTGATTCAAAATTATTGCTCTTTCATCTCCTTAAAATGCTTCCTTTTGGTCAAGTTCTTATTAGCGTTTTTTGAAAAATAAAAAGTCGTTGTCTCCTACAATCTATGCGCTACTTTTTGTGAGTTTTCATGCTGAAAATTCACTCATCAAAACACCTTGAAACCTAAGCCTCTTTATCTCCTATTGGACGCCTAGCTTGCTCCTTTGTGGTGTTCGAATTGGTGGCTTTTCAAGAAGAGTTCTTGCATCTTGACAAAGGGTGGTGTGGATCAACATTAGAGGGTTTGAACCTTCAAGTCTAACACTGATCACCTTCGAGTTTTGAGTTACGAACAAGGTATCTCTCTGTCCTAGAGTATGTATCTTGATTGGTATGTGTGTTTCTGCTTTGAAATTTTTTTGTTTTCATCCTCACATGCCTACGGCCTTCAAGGATCGTTCTTTCAAACATGACCATGATGAGGGTCATGTTGGAGGAAATGAAGGTTGGCCGCAATGAGGGTCAGTTTCCTCCACCACCACCTCCACCTCCACCGCATCCACCCAGTCTTTAGGACGATAGCCAAAGTCACGTTGATGGTGGCAGTCAGCTTACTAGTGTGATGCTACCCTACTTGGAGCCCGCTGAGGATCGTGATGTTGTTGATCGTCGACTGAATGCTTTTCGTAAGCATAAGCCACCCTATTTAGATGGATCTTATGATCCTATTGCTTCTGCGAGATGGGTACAGGAAATGGATAAGATCTTCAGAGTTATGCAGTGCATCGATCCGCAAAAGTTGATGTTCGCCACATACATGCTGGAGGGCGATGCACATGAGTAGTGGACGAACACCTCTCAAGCTTATGAGATGCAGGGTCATGTCATGACATGGCCATTCTTCGAGGATTTCTTTTTGGGCAGATACTTTCCTTATGATGCTTAGGAGAGGAAGCAAGGAGAGTTTAACAGAATAGTGCAGGGCTCGTTGTCTGTTGACGAGTACTTGGCTAAGTTCAATGAACTAGTCAAGTTTGCACGTTTCAGGATCGCTATGCCTACTCCGTCGTTTTTTGGTATTTTCATGATTTGAGCTTGTGTGTGTCCTTAAAGGGTTAAACTTTAATCATTTAAGCTAAAAGTTGATGAACCATGCTTAAAATACATAAATGAACATCTATTGATGGAATTAATGGACTCTAGATCAAGTTTGGATCATTAAAATGGGACTTATGCAGAGAATGCACGAATTTATGCATTCTGTCTGATAAGTATTCGAATACTTTTCGTGTAGTATCCGAATACTTATCTTGTGGTAGTCGAATACTCCTTAAAGGAGTATTGGGATACTTTTCTGGAAAGAAAAATATTCGGATACCTTTGAAGAAGTATCTGAATACTGGGAAGTATTCGGATACTGGGGGAAATGTATTCGAATACTGAGTAGTATTCGGATATCATGGGAAAAGTATTCAGATACCATGTGGTATTCGAATACCTTAGTGAAAGTATTCGGATACTTTCTGGAGACTTGGAGTATTCGAATACTCGTCGAGGAGTATTCGAATACCTCCTGCAGATTTAGTCTTAAATCACTTAAAATGAGTTGGAAAGCCTTAATCACTTAATGGAACCTTGGGCAACGATTATTGATGATTAATTATTGTATAAACAGACTGTGATTGTGTTGTTTGGTGACATTGAGCTTGTGTGAACTTGGCTTGGATTAATTGCTTAGAGGTAAGCTTTCGTGTCCTCGGTTTAGCGATTTGTTGGTTCCACCATACCCCATGGGGGGATGGTTTATATGCATGATGTATTTTCATGTTCATTTTGAAATGCTGTTGAGTTGGTATGTGCAAGTGCCTTATAATATGCATGTGTTGTTCCACCTAGACGGTAAGCCTGTGTATGTAGGAGACATGCCATAGGATGATTCTGTGGGTGGGTGCAAGTGGTGTCTTGCACTAATGTAGGTAATAGACGTATGTAGATCCTGCATTTCTCTGATCAGTAGAATAGTTGACAAACATGACATGATTATTCTGCTGCATTGCACTGATTTTAAAACTTATATTATATTACTGATTTTGAACTTATATTTGCACATGTAAGTGAGCTTGGGGTGGAGAAATCCTTGAAGATCCCTTCCTTGTCTTACTGAGATTTCTATTTAGAGATCTCACCCCTGTTTGGGGCACATATTTCAGGTTCAGGTAACCCGGGGGTTGAGACCTCGGGCGGCAGGAGGCCGGAGCTGAGTTGAGATTTATGCTTTATAATGATATGCTTGGATGTTGACCTGCTTTATATTGATTACCATGTTGTTGTTATTGAGACTCTGTTGGGCTTTGTTGCCTTATTTGGTGAGCATGGGGGTTGTCCATGCCACATTGATTGACTATGTCTTATTTTAGATTCGAGTTGTATTAATGCATTAGGATTATGGTCAGGACTACATGTTGTAGTTTCGTGACTTAGATACTCACTTATTTATGTCATAAGGTTATTCAGTGTATTTAGCTTTATTGCAATTTACATACAGGAATTGTTTTGAAAAAAAGATTAAGTAATCAACTTGGTAATATTAATGACGTCATAACTGAAAAGAAAAAGTTATTCCGCATTTTTAATTAAGCGTAGCTTAATATGATGACATGATAATAAACCGGGTATACATGGGATGTTACACTATTATAGGTGGATTGTGTGGTATTACGGTTAGAAAAGATAAAGGAGATGGGATAATATCATGAAATTATTGTTAGTGAACGTTCCCTATATGTGGGGAGTAGTTAAAATAATTAGATACATATGGGTTTAGTGGTCGAACGTTGACATGGAGGGTGACTTGGAACCCCGGTGAACTCCTGAAAATTTGAATAGGTATGTGTATATGTAAACTTAGATACATTGAGGAAAGATAAGGAAGTTATAAATCCCTAATGAAGGGCATATTCTTGAATAAATTGAGATCGGGTGTAAAAATAATCTAAATCTTTGAAATGTGATTTTTGGGGAATGTGAGTATCTTGGGATGTCTATGATAGTGATATAGGTACTTCAATGTCGGAATATGGAATTTTAGTCCATGATGATTCAATATTGATTGGACATAAGTGAGGATATCATGATGTACTGTGAGTACAATGGAAGAAGTTGAGAGAATTGCCATAGATGGCATTGGACAAGGTTCATTGAAAGCACGATTGTCAATAAGAAAATACTAGTTTAACTGGAAGGATATGCCATGAAGGAAACAAATGTTATATAAGAAAGTATGACGAAATGTTATGTACTAATAATAGTAGTATGCTTTTATAATGTCAGATTATTTGTGATTTTGTTATGATGTAACATGCTTATAGGTGTGCATTAATGTGTGGGATTTTATTGGAAATGGCTCCTTCGTAAAGGTTCAGGTGGTATAATGCATAAGAGAATTGATCCATGATGGATGTCTCTCAAAAATCCCAAGGGATGAATATTGTATTATGAAATGACTTACTTGCTAGGGGATGTTTGTAAGGGATAGTGAATAATACATAATGGCTTAATGGCCTGTATACATTCTCTGATGAAAAGATGGATGATAATCCTATGATAGCCTAAGTGCTAGTATATATATATATATATATATATATATATATATATATATATATTCAGTTTGGGATGGCCTGAGTGCCTATATATCCGTGTTGAAATAAATTATTAAATTCATTGGTAAAAGGACAATGATGTCGAATGAAATCCCCTATGATGGGAAGTATATGAAGATATTATCTCTTAGGAGTGTCGTTGGACGCTCAACTAATATTGGATTCATTAAGGAGTCCTGGTGTACAAGTTACATGATGACATATATGTTTTGAAGTAACGTGACTAATGAAAATGTCCTGGACTTCCCTTTTGGGGATTGGATCCTAAGAGGTGTGACTCTTGGAAGTTCCAGTTGGACACCGCTTAAAATTAAGGCTTGTCGAGCGATCTCTGTACGCGGATAGTGGAAACTAGTAAATGATGGCACTCCTCGTGTCATAGTGAAGTATTGAAGTGGTGGTATTTTCAATGTGATAAATATTCTCCAACCACAAAATAGAGGATTAATCGAGAAAATTGATGGGTTGCCCTACAATGTTGAGCATAGGTTATATGAGCCATGATGGGCAATGGAATCAAGCTGTAACACGAGATGAGAACTATTCAGAGTTGTAACGTTGTGCAGGTTATGAGAAAGATTATGGAATCATGTGATAATGATTAGGTTATGGAATAGGTCTGATGACTAGTCAAGATAAATGTGTAGACCATTCATGGAAAGGAACATACCCAGGAAGTCACAGTGATTTATGCATATATGAAATATGTTAGTATACCACTATTCCTATGATGAGGGGTAGTCTCATGGGTTTATATAAAACACATATTGCCGTTATATACGGATGTGATAGGACACCAAATGGACTAGGTTCATGTGTGATCCGGAGTGTACTGGGTACATGTTTTGCCGTTATATATGGATATATTATAAATATGGATTCCCCTATGCACTGGGTGCACATTATATGACTTGATGTTATTACCTGTGTGCGGCTTATGTGCTTGGAGACTGTTATTACCTCTGTGCAGCTTATGTGCCCAGAGACTGTTATTACCTCTGTGCGGCTTATGTGCCCGGAGACTATTGTATTCTCTGTGCGGATTATATTCCCAGATACTATTGTTATCTTCTATAAGGACTATGATCCTTGGAAGTATCCTAAATTGAGGAGATGACTGGTATAAGTGAGAGGTTGTATGTTTGTGCACAACTGAGATTGTGCCATGTAAATAACGCAAGATGTGATGTCATGTACTTGTAAGTAGACAATAAAGTGTCAAAGTGGATATCAGATGTGAGGCATAATGTGTAGGAGTTTTTTGAGGTGTGATCTTGAAGCACACTGTTGTGTGTTTTAATTAAGTATGATATAATTTTCGGCTTCAAGTGAGGTTGTGAAGTTTGATGGGATTCTCATCCTATGTGAAAGAAGTAATAGCTTGATTAAGCATTGACAGATTGAGTAAATGTCTTTCTAGGAAGGCTAGTGAGGATCGAGATTTTAAGTTAAGGCAGTAACCTATTACCCTTTCATGAAAGGTTAATTGTGATGGAGTCAAGTACGAATGTGTAATAATAGTTGGAAATTGAAATTGCAATTGGTTAACTAAAAAATTGATAGTTTTGCTTTATTGGTAGAGTGACTTATGGAGTATTGTATATTGTATATGCAACTTATGGTGGGAGATGTGTTGAAAATGCACAATTTCGATGTTGTTTTTGGCTCGATACTACGATATATGGTCATGTGCTTGTAGTAGCCTGAAATATTTTGAGAGATTTGTATATCCACTGATGTCGAATTTTAAAAGTAATGACAATGATGGATTTAGTTCCATATGACAGGATAAGTAGGTTCTGAAAATCCCTATATGATGGGACCTAATTACAAGAGATATGATATGATATATTCGAATGGTACATCAATGGATAAATGTGATGATCATAAAATTGAGGTATACAGGACTGAAATATATGTGAAAATTTATAGCATGAGTATAGAACGATATGTAAACAAAGTTCTTGGTGGAAATCTTAGGCAGGTGCCTTGAATGTGAAAAATCATTGATGGATTGTATGTAAGCCTTGAGATGACTAATTTGATGAAGAAATGAACAATTGATGTAAATTGTAGGTACGGCCTTATATGTAGAATTTCATGAGTGGATTTGTGGTTGAAGGCTTTGGAATGACCAATATGATATACAAACTATAATGAGTGGTCCACTAGGTAAAAGTGAAAGGGGGTGCGATATTGATTCGCCAATGTGTTTTGGTGGAAGTTAGTAAACCTGTAAGGTTAGATGTGATATTAAGGTACAGAAAATGTGCATGTTCTGTATTGGGTGCAGAAGTGCAACTGCACGTTCTTAGATTAAAAACATGGGTAGGAATACACGTATGTACAACCTGGGGCTAAAGGCCGTAAATGGGGATTATTCCCTCACAGAATGAAATTACCATGAGCGTAAACTATATGATCAAATCGGTGAAATTGCACTGAGGAACTGATGATATTCCGGAACGGTATTTAATGTGAACTAAGATATTTAGAAACTTGAGTTGTATATCAAAGTGAGGGAAACATTCTAGAGTTTGCAGGACTAAAACTCAATCGAGGAAAATTTCTGGTTGAAATGAGCCATAGGGTGATATGTGTCAGTGAGGCAAGGATTGAACGTTAGGAAAATGAGGGATTGAATTGCCCTAGATTTAGACTAGATATGATCCTATATGGATATTTGTGATAAGCTAAATAGGTTATCACACTCTTCAAAAGAAATTATGGGCTCTATAAGTAAGATAACCCAACTAGTGGAAATGAATTGGTCAATCAGAGAAAGTTTGCAACTGCGTCGTTATGTTCTGGATGATCACATGTGGTGATACCAGATGATATTGAAATTTGGGAGAACCTGAAGACTCTCATTGGTCCCATTGAAATACTGGACCACAGTGAAAAGAGATTAAGAAGTATAGTAATCCCTATGTTAAAGATTCAATGAGAAGGTCGTACACCTGAGGACGTTACTTCGGAACGGGAGGATGAATTAATTTTCCAGACAAAATTTCAAAAAGGAGGGATGAATATAACACCTCGTATGTCTAAAATGTATTATTATATATGAAAATATGGTTTAAAGGGTAGGATTAGTGAAAATCCTGAAATTAGGGCCAAAATACGTAAAAAAGGCAAAATGGTAATTTACCAAACACGCAACCCTAGGCATGAAAAATTGAGTAAAAGGTCTCAAATGGTAAAAATAATGCCAGAAATGGATTCAGAACGAAAAATCGAGTGGATAGGCAAGTTTTGAAAATTTTGATGAATAGTGATTTTACCAGTGTAAAATACTGCAGTATAATTGTACCGATAAGCGCGAAAATATGATCAGTATTTTTAGAAAGTAAAAATATGACGTGGACGAGAAAAATACGTAGGTTATGAATTTGTGGATTAAATTAGGTGATTTAAGAAAGTTAAGTGACTTGTGGGACCCACTTAAGTGACTTAAGTGGATAAAGTGACTTGAAATCTGATTTTCCTCCCACTTTCTCTCTCCTCCTTCTCCTTCTTCCCGTGGAAGTCTTGGCCATTGTTGGGGTTTGAGCTCTTTGAATTCCAACTCCCTTTTCTAGCCATTTTTAGGAGAAACTCCCAACTACAAAGTTGTTCCCCACCCTCTTGTGAATGACTTTCAGAGTGCATCTTGAGGGGAGCATTGTGGAGGGAGATATACCCCAAAGTGAGCCATAAAATTTGTGATATTTTGGAGAGTTTTTTGGAAATCCTTGTGTTGATTCATTGGTTGGAGATCATCCCATTGGATCCTAGGAAGCTATTGGTGGTAAGTTTTCTTACTCTTTTTGAGTTTTAATGGAGATCATAAATTGGATGAGGTTTTGATGATGTATGTTGAGTTATGGTAGTTAGGAGCATTAAATGGTATGTCTCCTTTGGAATTAAATGCTTAGAATGATAAATGATTATGATTGATGTAATAAAAATTATAGTGAATTGGAAATTATAACTTAGGTAATTTTGTGATGGGATTTCAATACTTTGTGTATTGGTGTGGAGGTAGGATTGAATAATTGAATTATGGAGCATTGGTATGAATTAATTATAGGATTAAAGGATGTGTAAAAGTGTTAAATTGAATTGAAAGCCTTGGTGTATGCTTCTTGGAAGAATTCGAACCATAAAGGGAATTTAGGAAAAAATAAAGTGAAAAATGTGGTTTAATCAATGGTTGATGCTATAGTGCATGATTGGTGGATTAGTGAGTTAGATTGATGATTAAAATGGTTGAGCTATTTGAAATGAATGTAAGATATATAGTTTTTTGTAACTAAATGAATAAAACCAAAAAATCAAAAAGGAGAAATAAACCCTATGTAAAGTAAAAAGGGATTTTTCTGTTGCATTAACTTTTTTATGTTTTTGAATTGTAATTGAATAGGTTTGTTGTTTGTGAGAACCCGTTGAATCACTATAATTTTTGATTTTAAGGGTTCTCGACCATTAGGCCTATGTAATTAAGTTGGGTAGTATTGTTGTGTATTTGAATTTATGGCAATACATGTGTTGATGATCTTGGTATTGGCCTATATAGGTTGCCTCTTACGGACGCAATAGAGGAGGATTAAACTTGGAGCTTATGTTGTGGAGCTTTGTACGGAGTTGAGGTAAACCTTTGGAACTTGGGTTTTATTCCCTCGTGTGTTCCGCCACACCTGGTGGAAGGTTGTGGTTGGATTTTGTGTTTTTGACATTATGTGAAATTGTATGTTCATGCATTGTTGCTTGAATTGTGTGATATATCTATGATCTCTGGCCAATAGAAGTGTGTGGTTTGGACTTCCGCTGGAGATATCCCTTTGGGAGATTCCGATCGGGTTTTGCCGTGGGCAGACTCTGGGAGCGGTACCAGGATGATCCAAACGTGGGACTTCCGCTAGATAGGTCTCTTGAGGAGTTCCAGTTGGGTTTTGCCATAGGGTCATCTCATCCATGGGAGAGGCACTAGGAAGATTCCCAGGAGTTATATGACGGGGTCCTTGAACGAAATCCTGCTATGGATGTTCTTGGATGTAAGCCCAGTTGGTTGTGACTTTGTATGTTATGCATTTTACATGATGTTTCTTGTTCCACATTGAGTGAGCCATGCGGTGGAGTGATCCTCTAGTACCCTTGGTTTAGTGAGATATATTTGTATATCTCACCCTGCGTTTGGGGACATCATTTCAAGTTATGGTGAGCATGGAGGACCATCGGGCAAGAAGCTTGCGTATAAGAGTTTGAGCATGATGTGCATATGGAGGGCATGGCATTTTGGAGGAGTATTATTTGATGCACATAACATTACATTTAGTATTTTGGACTTAGATCATGAACATATTGCATGTTATTATTGCCATGCTTTTGGGTGTTCATGACTAGATTCTAAGTCTATGTAGTTGTTGTACATTGATGCCTATGGTTTGTATTGACATTTAGAGTGAGCATGGGACTTGTCCATGGCCACATATTTTGTTCTTAAAGGCATTTGGAAACTTGTGTTGTAAATAGACCATTTGATGTTTAAATGGCTATGGTATTGGGAATCATTGTAATTGACATATTGGATAATGATTATGCATGATGGAAGGGCCTATAGCCTACATTAGTTCTTGTGTAAGTTGTATATTTAGTAGTAAAGTGTCGAGCGTAGAATACATAACCTATTTGGTGTTTTAAAAGCTGTCATCTGTCATTTGACAGTAGGGTAATCGATTACTTTTATTTGGTAATCGATTACCTGTAACAGAGGACGCAAGATTTGATCCACTGTGATCAAAGTAATCGATTACCTGAGCATAGGTAATCGATTACCTAGTTCAGTAATCAATTATCTATGTCAAGGTAATCGATTACCCAAAACAGGGGAGCCCAAATTGAGCTACTGTCTCATTCTAGAACTTTTGGTAATCGATTACCTCAAGAAGGGTAATCGATTACCACTGTGTAATTTTTGAAAATAAGTGTTTTATAACCTAGAGTTAAGGGTATTACTTGGAGGGGTTGTAATAAATGAGTTTTATACTTCCGCGAGTTTTGCATTTACAATTATGGTATTGTTTTTAATTGATTATGGAATTGGTTAATGTTAACTATAAGGATTTAAAAAAGAAAAGTTTACCCGTAATTTAATTAACTCAATGACTGTGATTGTAACTGCGCTTAATACCATATGCAATGATAACATTACCGGTATGTAACAGGCTGTTACATTAAGAGTAGATGGAACCCAACTGAATTCCTATGTTTATGGATTAAATTATGTCGTAATTTTCTTTTTTATAATTGAATGAATTTGTCTATGTTTAATGCTTTTTAAGAGTTCGCTCCTTGTAGACTGATTTAGGAAAATTGTATGAAAATAGGGATGTTGGTGCATGAACCGTGAATTTGATAAATTTATCGTAATCCTTGTGATCTAGGGATAGATATAGGGTAATTATCCAATCGTGTGATTCTTTTAAGATCACATAGAATTAAGGTAACAAGGGATTGAGCCTTAATTAATTTAGAGGAATCGATTGTCATTATATTAAGGGCATTTTTTAATTAGGGGAAATCGAAACCTTAACTACGCTTTTCTTCATTGTCAAAACGCACTCTTTTTAATTTTGAATTCTTATGCTTTTAATCGATTTTAGTTTTAATTCAAACTTCTCATAATCGTTTGTCCAAATAAAGCGCAAATATTGAACTAGTGCTTGAAATATAATCCTCGTAGGAATGATCTCGTACTCACGTACACTTTTATTACTTTTACGATCGGTGCACTTATTGAAGTCGCAACAAGTTTTTGGCGCTATTGCTGAGGATTAGAATCTTCAACATTAGAAGTAGCTATAAGTACTTTAGATTGGATTTTTAATTTTCTGCAATTTAAAATTGTGCACTTCAATTTTTTGCATTTTTATTCAGTTTTAGTTTTTATTTTTAATATTTCTATGTTATGGTTTATATGAGGTACTGTTAATCCATCTTCTTGCAGCTCGACCTATAGATAGAAAAGACAGCTGGACCAAACAGAAAAATCACAAAAAGAGAGAAAAGAAAAAGAAGCTTCAAGCTCTACTGAACCAAAGGAGGAAAACATGGCTGAGGACAACCAAATACAAAATCTTCCATGGGCATTGAGGGACTACATTACTCCAAGTATTGTTCGGCCAAACGTGGATGCTAACAACTTTGAAATCAAGCCCTTATTGTTGTCATTAATTCAAAAGGAACAATTTGGAGGAGGAAGCGCAGAAGACCCACATCTTCATGTAAATTTTTTTCTATTATTGTGTGACACTTTGAAGATGAATGGAGTTTCTCGTGATGCAATCTTTCTAAGGCGAAACCTTTACACTAAAGAAAGATGCAAGAACTTGGCTGCAGACACAACCTCAAGGAAGTATCACAACCTGGGATGATCTTTCAACAAAGCTTTTAGCCCATTTTTTTCCCTTTTCGAAGTTAGCCAAGCTTAAATCTAATATAGCTTGCTTTGCTCAGAAGGACAACGAATACCTTTATGAAGCATGAGAAAGGTTCAAGGGATTGCTCAGGACATGTCCGCAACACGGGTTACCGGCTTAGGAAAAAGCTTAGATCACTTCAAGATGCTTAATTAACGCTACAACAGAAGGATCTTTGAAAACAAAGACTTTAGAGGATGAATTGGAGCTGCTGGATCTTTAGCCTCTCAAGAGTTTGACAATGCTCCAGTGCCTCAGAGGAGAGTAGTGATCATGAAGTTGGAAGGTTATGATGTGTTGTTGGCGCAGAACGATCAGATGATGCAGATGCATAAGAAGCAACAACAACAACAATTAGATGCTCTCACTAAATAGTTAGCTTCTCAACAAGTCTCTTACATTAACACTCCTCTGGCTATTTGCGAGGTCTGTGCGGGTGAACATGCTACTGGAGAATGTGATGTCATAGAGGCATGTAAGAACCCGCACCGTTAAATTGAGAAATTAATTAAATAAATATGAAATTAAAGAAATAATTCCATATTGACCCTAATAATTATGATAATGCTTGAATAATTATGGTAAGTGATTTAATAACGCTGAAAGTCACTTTTCTGACGAAAAGTGCAGATACCGGTTCCGCTCCTCGGTATAAATGCGTACCGATGAAGTATCCCGGAAAATTATAATAAGTGTGAAAATATTCCTAGAAAAATATATAGGACTAGTAAAAACAAGTTTCAAGTCAAAATAATGAGAATTGCTGTCAGAACTGATACTGACTATGTAAAAGCGCGTTTCTGCGAAAAATAAAATAAAAATATGACAAATCTTAGAAAAATGAGTAGGTTCAGATTCCAAAATTTGGGATTAAAATACTAAGCGTAGTTATTAGCATTAATCCAGTGTGATTAATTTAAGTGGCCTATAAATAGACCTTTTCACACAACCCTAGGCTGATTCTTCAGCCTTTATGGGTGGGTTTTGGCTACTGAGTGTGTCTTCATGCTTGTCACCTTCTTCCATGGTCTTTCTTGCTTGAAAAACATCTCAAGTCATCTCTTTTCCATTGATTCTTCTCCTTTATACATGGTAAACACTTGGTAGAGTGGTTTGTGAGGGTGGAGTCTGTCATTTTCTGAGCTTTGGCCCCTGTTTAGTAGTGGTAAGGAATCTGACTTCTTGGTTGTTGAAGAGGGAACCATTTTCTTGGTTGTGGGAGCTCCAAGGAGTGACCTTTGAAGAGAAAGGACCATTCTTGTGGAGGCATTTTCGTGTTCCTTGTAGTCAAAACCTTTGGAGCTGATTGGTGTGCTCCAAGAGCATTCCTTTTCTGTTTTGAACCTTTGGGTAAGCTCCACCACCTTTGATCATGAGTTTCCTTGGTTAAAAGTGGGATCTTGTATGAACCTAAATGTCTGTAAAAATGCATGCTTGTTCGTTAAAATGGATTAAAAATGGAACCTTGGGAGTGATATCTCACGAAATGCAGAAACTGCATTTTGTCGCGAAATATCCAGATCTAATATCCGGATATTGGCATCCGGATATGGTCTTTGTGATATCCGATTATGAATATCTAGATATGATATCCGGATATGATATCTGAATATGGATATACGGATATGGCTCCGACATATATCCAGATATTCTGGGAATTTCGATACAGTAACTGTACTGTTCATACAAAATGCTATTTTGGTTTTGTGAACCCGTAATTGGTTAATGTGGACTTCTGTAATAATTAATCTAAGTCAGAATCTAAGTGATTAAGGGCTTATGGCTTTGTGAGAAGCCTAAAGACATGAAACATAAAAGGAAGGCGTGGTCTTTAAGTCATATGCTGGTAGAGTGTGAATATTGATATGATTATTGGTCCCAAACAGATTATGAATGTGCTGTGTGTGGACTTTTAGCGGGTGTGGACCTTGGATTGGATTGATCGCTTAGAGGTAAGCTTTCGTGTCCTCAGTTTAGCCATTGTTGGTTCCACCATACCCCATGGGGGATGGTTTATATGCATGATGTGTTTTCATGTATGGATTTTGAAATGTTGTTAGTTGTTATGTGCAAGGGCCTTATAATATGCATGTGTTGTTCCACCTAGACAGTAAGCCTAAGTTTGTGGCGTCATACAATACTGCGACTCTGTAGGTGGGTGCAAGTGGCGTCTTGCACTGATGTAGGTAATAGACGTATGTAAATCCTACATTTCTCTGGCCAGTAGAATATCTTGACACATATGACATGATTATCTGCTGCATTGCACTGGTTTTGGAACTGATATTGTATATTTCTTTTAGAACTTATATTTCACGTGTAAGTGAGCTTAGGGTGGAGAAATCCTTGAGGACCCCTTGCCTTACTGAGATTTCTGTTTAGAGATCTCGCCCCACGTTTGGGGCACATATTTCAGGTTCAGGTAACTCAGGGGTTGAGACCTCGGGCAGCAGGAGGCCGGAGCTTAGTTGACTGATGCATGATGATTATACTGCTTTGATTGGATGCTGCTTTATTCGTATTATCCTGTTATTTGACTTGTGATTCTGTTGGGCTTTGTTGCCTTATTTGGTGAGCATAGAGGTTGTCCTTGCCGCGTTGATTGACTATGTTTGACTAGTATTGAGTTATTTAAATGCATCAGGATTATGCTCCAGACTACGTGTTATAGTTCCGTGAGTTAGATATTCACCTTTATTTATATATTGAGGTTATTAAGTGTATTTAGCTTTGTTGCAAATTACATACAGGCAATATTTACGAAAAAAGATTAAGTAATCAACTTGGTAATATTAATGACGTCATAATTGAAAAGAAAAAGTTATTCCGCAATTTTAATTAAGCGTAGCTTAATGCGATGACATGATAACAAATCGGGTATACACGGGGTGTTACATTTTATGGTATCAGAGCACTTTCTAGAGAAAAGTCTGTATGTATTGCAATAACTTAGGATGTTGTGCTGTAAGTCTTGTCTTGTGTGTTTCTCTGTTTGGTTTTGCTATGATGATGCAATTGTGACCACATTGCGTGGGCCTGATCAACTCATTCTTTGTGGAACTTATGCAGAGTCATGGTAATGCCTAGGAGAAACCGAGAGACGAACGAGGATCAGCCTTATCCTGTCCTGACTGCATTAGCTGAGATGCAGGCGGCTAGACTAGCCAATCAGGAGGCCGCTAGATTGGCCAACCAAGCGATGAAAGACGTCGTTCGCGAGGCGAATCGGAAGCCCACAGAAGATATTCTTGAGGCGAACAGGTTGGCGAACATAACCATGATGAGGGTCATGTTGGAGGAGATGCGGGCTGGCCGCAATGAGGGTCAGTTCCCTCTGCCACCACCTCCATCGCCACCACCACCACCGCCTCCACCCAGTCTTCAGGACGATAGCCTGAGTCACGTGGAGGGTATCAGTCATCATACTAGGGTGATGGAACCCTAACATGAGCCTATGGAGGACCGTAATGTGATAGACTGCCGGCTTAATGCTTTTCGCAAGCATAAGCCACCTTCCTTTGATGGATCTTATGATCCTATTACTGCTGCGAGATGGCTTCAGGCGTTAGATAAGATTTTCCGAGGCATGCAGTGCACTGATCTGCAAAAGTTGATGTTTGTGACATATATGCTGGAGGGCGATGCACACGAGTGGTGGACGAACACCTCTCAAGCTTATGAGATGCAGGGTCATGTTATGACATGGCCATTCTTCGAGGACTGCTTTTTGGGCAGATACTTTCCTTATGATGCTCAGGAGAGGAAGCAGGGAGAGTTTGACCGATTGGTGCAGGGCTCGTTGTCTGTTGACGAGTACTTGGCTAAGTTCAATGAACTAGTCAAGTTTTCACATTTCAAGATCTCTATGCCTACTCCATCTTTCTTGGATGCTAAGTTCCGTAGGGGACTTAATGAGGAGATAGCTGATCGCATTGCTGGAGCTGCGTCGAGAGACTTTGGGACACTGGTACAGCAGTGTCGGGACATCGAGGATGTATGCATCCTGAGTAAGGCCAAGAGGGCCAAGGTTGCTGAGGTCAAGGGAACTTGTAGTTCCATTTCCTGGAAGGACAGGAAGTTTGCTGGTAAGGGAAATGGAAAGCAATTAGCTGTTAGGCAGGCGCCTAGTCAGTTCAAGAGGACCTCTTCGCAACAGGGAGATTTTGTTAGACCTCTTTCCACTCCTAGATGTTCAAGGTGCAGAAAAGAGCATGCAGGACGATGTGCTACCGGCCAGCTGATCTGTTTTCACTATGGCAAGGAGGGCCACTATTCCAAAGATTGTCCATCGTCGACGGCGAGAGCTGCAGCGGTTCAAGAAGTTCGTTACAGATGGTTTCTATTGCATCTTCTGCGACACCTGTTGTGCCACCTGCCACCGGCTGCGTGTATACGCTAGATCGTCAGCAGTCGAATAGAGCTCCGGACCTTGTGAGAGGTACCGTTTCTATTGGTGGTTCTGCAGTTGATGTGTTACTTGATTCCAAGGCTACACATTCCTTTATTGCAACCCCGATTGTTGTGGGGCTCGAGTTTCCCATTGTTGTGCTTTCTCCACCGTTGCGGGTGACCACCGCCGCTGGAGAAAAGTGTGATACCTCCACTGTGCATCGAGATGTCGTGTTTCAGTGGGATGGCCGTGATTTTTCGATAGATCTGATAGGATTGCCGATGGCTAATCTGGAGATCATTCTGGCCATGGATTGGTTGCCCAGAAATTATGTGATGATTGACTGTTGTGCCAAGCGAGTGGTGATGTCTTCGTGTGATTCCACAACCAGTTCCTCGCCTTATATTTCAGTGGTGCAGGCTAGGAGAGCCTTGAGAGCAGGGGCATTTGGTTATGTCATGTTGGGAGGTTTGGTGAGTGGGACACAGGAGGATATCGCTGGCATTCCTGTGGTGAAGGAATTCCTTGAGGTATTTCCTGAGAAGATTCCTGAGTTTTCGCCATAGCGGGAGATAGAGTTCTCCATAGACTTGTTGCTTGGTGTGGGGCCCATTTCTTTAGCTCCATACCGGATGTCACCACCAGAGTTGGCGGAGCTGAAGAAGCACATTGAAGATCTTTCAGCGAAAGATTTCATTCGAAAGAGTGTGTCTCCATGGGGAGCACCGGTCATCTTTGTGAAAAAGAAAGACGAGACTATGCGATTGTGCACCGATTACAGGCAGCTGAACAAGGTGACAATTAATAACAAGTATCCTCTTCCTCGTATTGACGATTTGTTGGATCAGCTTAAGGGTGCTTGTGTATATTCAAAGATTGATCTCTGGTCCGGATACCATCAGATTCGGGTTAAGTCAGAGGATGTCCCCAAGATCGTGTTTCGCTCGAGATACGGTCACTTTGAGTATTTGGTGATCCCATTTGGACTCACCAATGCACCCGCAATGTTCATGGATTACATTAACAGGATTTTCTAGCCGTACCTAGATCAGTTTGTGATCGTCTTCATCGACAATATCTTGATTTACTCCAAGACAGAGGAGGAGCATGCTGAGCACTTGATGATTGTGTTGCAAGTGCTGAAGGAGAAAAAGCTTTATGCTAAGCCTTCGAAATGCGAGTTCTGGCTCAAGTCTGTGAAGTTTCTTGGGCATGTGATTTTTACTGAGGTAGTTGCAGTGGATCCCAACAAGATTGCGGCCGTGCTAGATTGGAAGAGGCCCAAGATAGTTACTGAAGTGAGGAGTTTTCTGGGTTTGGCAGGTTACTACCGGAGGTTCATCAAGGGATTCTCCATGTTAGTTCTACCATTGACTCGCCTTACCCGGAAGGAGACTCTGTTTGTATGGACTCACAAATGTGAGGAATACTTTTAGGAGTTGAAGGAGAGACTGACGACTGCACCTGTGTTGGTGCTTCCTCATCCTGCTGAGGAAGTTGAGCTTTACACTGACGCCTCTGGAAAGGGGCTGGGATGTGTGTTGATGCAGTTGGGCAGGGTGGTTGCCTATGCTTCGAGGCAGTTAAAGCCTCATGTGGAGAACTACCCGACTCGTGCTTTGGATTTGGCTGCTATTGTGTTTGCTTTCAAGATTTGGAGGCATTATCTCTATGGCATGAAGTTTGCCGTGTTCAGTGACCGCAATAGCTTGATGTATCTGTTTGATAAGAAGGAGTTGAACATGGGACAGATGAGATGGATGGAGTATCTGAAGGACTACGACTTTGAGCTGAAGTACCATCCTAGCAAGGCCAATGTGGTAGTAGCTGATGCTTTGAGTCAGAAATCCGTGAGTCTATCCAGTTTGACCATGGGTGACTATGATATTATTGAGCAGTTTCGAGATCTGACGGTGACCTCCTTGTTTGGGGGTGCACTTCTCGAAATGGAAATCGTGCAAGTTGAAAATGAGCTCATGGAGAAGATTAAAGAGGCGCAAGTGCAGATAGAATGCCTAGATAATGTGAAGAACCAGGACGATGTGTCTTGGAACGAGGATGGTTTGTTGACCTTCCAGAAGAGGATTGTGGTTCCTCGGGGTCCTTTGACTGTTGAGGTGATGACAGAGGCTCATAAGGGCCAGTTTACTGTCCACCCTGGTGCAACAAAGATGTACCAAGACTTGAAGAGGAATTACTGGTGGTCGGGCATGGAGAAAGACATAGCTATTTTGTGTCCAAGTGTCTGATTTGCCAGAAGGTTAAGATTGAGCACCATAAGTCGTTTGGTAAACTTCAACCTCTTGAGATTCCGGAATGGAAATGGGAGATCATTTCCATGGACTTCGTTGTGGGATTGCCGAAGACTCAGGCTGGTTGTGACTCTATCTGGGTCATTGTGGACAGATTGACCAAATCTGCCCATTTTCTTCCAGTGAAGGTGAGCTTCACTACTAAGCTGTTGGCCAGACTGTATGTTTGCGAGATTGTGAGACTTCACGGGGTGCCCGAGAGTATCATCAGTGATAGGAACCCGAAGTTTACATCTCAGTTCTGGGAGGCGTTGCAGGAAGCTTTTTGGTACTCAATTGAGATTGAGTACAGCCTATCACCCTCAGACTGAAGGACAGACTGAGCGGACCATCCAGATCTTAGAGGACATGTTGAGGGCTTACACCTTGGAGCAGGGTTCAGCATGGGATAGGTACCTGCCATTGGTAGAGTTTTCGTACAACAAAAGTTTCTATGCTAGCCTAGGCATGGCACCCTACGATGCACTGTATGGTAGGAGGTGTCGGACTCCTACCTGCTGGTCTGAGGTTGGAGATAAGGAGCTTTTTGGCTTGGACTTTGTCCAAGATACTACCCAGCATATCCAGTTGATCAAGGAAAAGCTGAAGCAGACGCAGAATTGCTAGAAGAGTTACTATGATGTTAAGCATCGTCAACTGGAGTTCAGTGAGGGTGAGCACGTGTTTGTTTCACCTGTCACTGATGTTGGTCAGGCCCTCAGAGTGAGGAAGCTGAGCCCGAGATTCATAGGGCCCTACCAGATCCTTGGTAGAGTAGGACTTGTTGCCTACCGGCTTGCCTTGCCCCCGAACTTGGCCAACATCCACGACGCGTTTCACGTGTCTCAGCTTCAGAAGTACATAGTAGACCCTTCGCACGTGGTGCAATCAGATGATGTGGAAGTTCGGGAGAACTTGAAAACTCCCGTCGGACCACTCAAGATTCTCGATCGTGGCGAGAAGAAGCTTAGGAGCAAGATCATTCCGATGGTCAAGGTGCAATGGACGGGAAGAACTTTGAGGAGTGTACTTGGGAGAGAGAGGACGAGCTTCTCCGGCAATACCCCGAGTTTCGGGACAAGTATGTTTCTGATTATGAGGACAAAATTCTAAAAAGGTGGGGTGAATGTAAGTACCCGCACCGTTAAATTGAGAAATTAATTAAATAAATATGAGATTAAATAAATAATTCCATACTGACCCTAATAATTATGATAAGGCTTGAATAATTATGGTACATGATTTAATAATGCTGAAAGTCGCTTTTCTGACGAAAAGTGCAGATACCGTTTCCGCTCCTCGGTATAAATGCGTACCGATGAAGTATCCCGAAAAATTATAATAAGTGTTGAAATATTCCTAGAAAAATATATAGGACTTGTAAACAAGTTTCAAGTCGAAATAATGAGAATTGGTGTCAGAACTGATATTGGCTATGTAAAAGCGCGTACCGGAAAAGTACTACGAAAAATAAAAAAAAATATGACAAATCTTAGAAAAATGAGTAGGTTCAGATTCCAAAGTTTGGGATTAAAATACTAAGCGTAGCTATTAGCGCTAATACATTGTGATTAATTTAAGTGGCCTATAAATAGATCTTTTCACACAACCCTAGGCTAATTCTTCAACCTTTATGCGTCGGTTTTGGCTGCTGAGTGTGTCTTCATGCTTGTCACCTTCTTCCATGGTCTTTCTTGCTTGAAAAACCTCTCAAGTCACCTCTTTTCCATTGATTCTTCTCCTCTATACATGGTAAACACTTGGTAGAGTGGTTTGTGAGGGTGGAGTCTGCCATTTTCTGAGCTTTGGCCCCTGTTTAGTAGTGGTAGGGAAGCTGATTTCTTGGTTGTTGAAGAGGGAACCATTTCCTTGGTTGTGGGAGCTCCAAGGAGTGACCTTTGAAGAGAAATGACCATTCTTGTGGAGGCATTTTCGTGTTCCTTGTAGTCAGAACCTTTGGGGCTGATTGGTGAGCTCCAAGAGCATTCCTATTCTGTTTTGAACCTTTGGGTAAGCTCCACCACCTTTGATCATGAGTTTCCTTGGTTAAAAGTGGGGTATTGGCATGTTTAATGAATTGTTTAAGTAACCAACCTATATATGAACCTAAATGTCTGTAAAAATGCATGCTTAGTCGTTGAAATGGATTAAAAATGGAACCTTGGGAGTGATATCTCGCGAAATGCAGAAACTGCATTCTGTCGCGAAATATCCGGATATGATATCCGGATATTGATATCTGGATATTGACATCTGTATATGGGCTTTGTGATATCCGGATATGGATATCCATATATGGCCCCAATATATATCCGGATATTCTGGGAATTTCGAGACAGTAACTGTACTGTTCATACAAAATGCTATTTTGGGTTTGTGAACCCATGATTGGTTAACGTGGACTTCTGTAATAATTAATCTAAGTCATAATCTAAGTGATTAAAGGCTTATGGCTTTGTGAGAAGCCTAAAGACATGAAACGTAAAAAGAAGGCGTGGTCTTTATGTCATATGCTTGTAGAGTGTGAATATTGATATGATTATTGTTCCCAAACATATTGTGATTGTGTTGTGTGTGGACTTTGAGCAGGTGTGGACCTTCGATTGGATTGATCGCTTAGAGGTAAGCTTTCGTGTCCTCGATTTAGCCATTGTTGGTTCCACCGTACCTCATGGGGGGATGATTTATATGCATGATGTATTTTTATGTATTGATTTTGAAATGTTGTTAGTTGTTATGTACAAGGGCCTTATAATATGCATGTGTTGTTCCACCTAGACGGTAAGTCTGAGTTTGTGGCGTCATACAATACTGTGATTCTGTGGGTGGTGCAAGTGGCATCTTGCACTGATGTAGGTAATAGACGTATGTAAATTCTACATTTCTCTGGCTAGTAGAATATCTTGACACATATGACATGATTATCTGTTGCATTGCACTGGTTTTGGAACTGATATTGTATATTGCTTTTAGAACTTATATTTCACGTGTAAGTGAGCTTGGGGTGGAGAAATCCTTGAGGACCCCTTGCCTTACTGAGATTTCTGTTTAGAGATCTCACCCCACGTTTGGGGCACATATTTCAGGTTCAGGTAACTCAGGGGTTGAGACCTCGGGCGGCAGGAGGCCGAAGCTTAGTTGACTGTTGCATGATGATTATACTGCTTTGGTTGGATGCTGCTTTATTCTTATTATTCTGTTATTTGACTCTGTTGGGCTTTGTTGCCTTATTTGGTGAGCATAGGGGTTGTCCATGCCGCATTGATTAACTATTTTTGACTTTAGTATTGAGTTATTTAAATGTATCAGGATTATGGTCTGGACTACGTGTTGTAGTTCCGTGACTTAGATACCCACCTTTATTTATATATTGAGGTTATTCAGTGTATTTATTTAGCTTTGTTGCAAATTACATATAGGCAATATTTATGAAAATAGATTAAGTAATCAACTTGGTAATATTAATGACGTCATAATTGAAAAGAAAAAGTTATTCCGCAATTTTAATTAAGCATAGCTTAATACGATGACATGATAACAAACAGGGTATACACGGGGTGTTACAGAGCACAAGAGTCTGCTGAAGTGAATGAGATCTGGTATAATCAGAAGAACTAGTGCAACCCCATGAGCCAGGCCATGTTACAATCTCTGCTAATTGTTCTTTTCCATTTAGCAAGGCCATGTTACAATTCTAACAAAGGCCTCTTGATATGCTTTATATATCATTAAAAATGTGGAGAGTGAGAATATAAGCAAGCCTATGATGGTGTTCATTTAGTGAAGGATGAATGAGACACAAACTCTCAAACACTTGAGTGTGAGTAAATTGAAAATCCTAGTGAGGGGGTGTTTTAGCTAAATTTTCCTATTCTTTGTCTTGAGAATTCTTGTTACAATTATATGATTGATGGATTACAAATCTTGCTTGAGCGATGCATCATTATTGTTCTATAATTAAGTCTGAATACTTCATAGTCTTGTTTCTAATTTATTCTAGTTGATTGTTGAGGAAAACAATATTCAAATCTGGGAATGGTTGATATATACCTTTAATTTATTATGTTTTTAGGACTAATATTACATGATTTACATAGAGTCAAAGGCATGAATACTTAGGTTTTATAGTTAAAAAACATGAAAGATGGAATGTGATCTAACGTAATTCGTTCTTGTGTGTTTTGAAGGAAAATTGACTTAAATGGGTGCAAGGATGAAGTAAAAAACTTGGAGTAGGAATGAAAGATCAGAGAAGTCCGGGAATGCACCCAAGAAGAAAAGAAAACAGTGAAGGAGCGCATTGAAACGCTACAAAGTGTGTTACAACGCGCAAATCACGTGAAAATCATGAAAAAAGGTTCGGGAGGAGCACAGTTTAACGTGCTCCAGAGCATTACAACGTACTACAACAAAGGAAATTTCCTTCGATGAGCGCGTTACAACGCGCTAAAGAGCGTTAAAATGCTCTCCTACAATTAAAAAGTGTAAGCTAGCGCGTTAAAATGCTATAACCAGTGTTGTACCGCCCATCTATGATCCAATAAAGGCCCAACTCGTTGTTTTCACTTAGAGCACGATTTTCACTATTTAAAAGGGAATGCCAGATCCATTAAGAGAAGCTTTTGATAATTGAGAATAGTGAACCCTACTTTGGAGAGAGAAGCACGTCTTTCATGCTTTGGAGTATCGGGAGCGAGTTGAATTCAAGAATAAGCTGGGAGTTTTAAGGTCTCTTCACGCCTTGACACCAATGGAGTTTGGAAAATTTTCTTTAGTTTCTCTTGTCTTTGATTTCACTATACTAGGCTAGATTTTTATATAGTTAAGAGTATATGGAACCCAATTGAATTCTTATGCTTATCGATTAAATTGTCTCTGTAATTTTGCTTTTTATAATTGAATGAATTTGTCTATGTTTAATGCTTTTAATGAGTTTGTTCCCTGTAGACTAATTTAGGGTAATTGTATGACAATAGAGATGTTGGTGCATGAACCCTGATTTGATAAATTCATCATAGTTCTTGTGATCTGGGGATAGACATAGGGTAATTATGCAATCATGTAATTCTTGATATTAATGCATGTTTTCTTGAGGAATAGCCAGGGAACTAGGATTATTTTAATATCACAAAGAATTGAGGTAACAAGGGATTGAACCTTCATTAATTTAGAGGAATCAATTGGCATTATATTAAGGACAGTTACTTAATTGTTTAATCTATAACATCATAATAAGGAAATTGGGGGAAATCGAAACCTTAACTACATTTTTCTTAATTGTCAAAACACTCTTTTTAATTGCTTGTTTTTAATTCTGAATTCTTATGCTTCTAATCGATTTTAGTTTTAATTCAAAGTTCTCGTAATCGTTTCTCCAAATAAAGCGCAAATAGTGAACTAGTGCTTGAAATCTAATCCTCGTGGGAACGATCTCGTACTCACGTACACTTTTATTACTTTTACGATCGGTACACTTGTCGAAGTCGCAACAATATCCATATTATCTAACAACATAAATCAGGGACATCTTTGTGTACCTGAATGTTTAGGAGCGGTAAATTCCCTGCTTTGTAATCTGCAGGTCAATAAAAATGACAATAATAATAACTTTTGTAGGAAAATAAAATTACAATTTTATTGTGGAATCGCTTCATCCTAATGTCAAAATTCACAAAATTCACCTTCATATACTTTTTGCACAAGGGGAGTAACAATCATGCCTGAATATGAACCACCACCTATGTAAAGTTGATTTGATCTGAATTTAGGGTGATCCACAAGCCACTAGAAAGAAGATAAAACAATCACAACTTCCAACTATCATACGCAAAGAACATCAAATACAACAGCAACTAGAAGTTTCCTTGAAAGTAATAATTAAAAAACATTGTGAACCTTTCTCAGAAAATCATACATATGCTCCACCCATTGCTTGTCATTGCTATAATAACCTTGTTGGGTTTTTGAGTAAGAAAATCCGGTGCCAACAGGTGCATCGATATATATCATGTTGAGTACCTGAAAACTTATATGGATCGATCAGTCAATAGGAGTTATTTCTAAGAGCTTGAAGGTTATTTACATGTACACGCACGACCAGATTTTATCAATCTTGCACGCACATGTCATAGGCCCATGATTATTTCAAATAAAATAATTTAATTAAAAAGAAAAAAAATATAAATGTAACTCTAGTGGTAAAATTTAAAAATATAAATATAACTAACTTTACCAAGGAGGAAGAATAGTAAATAACTTAATGAAGAAAAATACTTACTATTTGTGTTAAGGTAAGTGTTAACCTTTTAATATGTAAACTTTGAATAATGTTCCTTTAAATTAAGTTTATTTGTAAAGTATACAAATAATGATGTTTCACATGAAATTTAAAGGGTTAAGGGTCCGTTTGGATATGCTTTTTTCCTTCAAAAGTTGCTTTTTTTCTTGAAAAAAATAACTTCTCTTTTTTAGTTCATTTGGATGTCTGCTTTCAAAAAAAGTAAAAGTCACAAAAAAAGTCAAAAATCTACTTTATTTTAGAAGCTAATAATTTTAACTTCTAAAAAATCCGAAGTCAAAAGTCAAATATTTTTTTCAAAAACTAAATATTGTTATAAAAATATAAATAGTTTTAACTTTTGTAAAAAATATTTTTAAAATAATGAAGAGATAAAAGTTACTTTTTGATAAATGGGCTCTA
Organism: Gastrolobium bilobum; assembly: GCF_033153095.1. NCBI lineage: Eukaryota > Viridiplantae > Streptophyta > Magnoliopsida > Fabales > Fabaceae > Gastrolobium > Gastrolobium bilobum. Next base: position 43,653 of record NW_026898643.1, read on the forward strand.
AAACCACACTGTAGTTGAAATTAAATTTAAGGGTGGATCACACTGAGTTTTTATTTTTGATAAAGAGTTTTTTTAAAAATAAATAAGGCAAGTCTTGGAACAACAGTAACTAGCTCCTTGTGATCGAAAGGTTACGCACTCTAGTCTAGGACACATTTTTTTACAAAAAATACATGAGTAAGACTGTGTACAATTCACTGTCACATCTTTCCTCACAATTCAAAAAGCCTAATGCGCATACAAGTAAGAGTGTATTCATTCTTAATTTAATTTGAAGTACATTGCGATCATACTTGACATAATTAAAGTGAAAACGTTATTACTGCTTCTACGCTTTAAAGATAATCTCACTTTAAAGTAACCTTATTCAAAATTTAGATATTGAAAATTTAAGACATATATTAACACAATAACAAAATTTACAGAGATTTATGAATAACGTTATTGTTTAAGACTTATATTTATTGATTGCTATATATATATATATATATATATATATATATATATATATATATATATATATATATTAAGAATATAAAAATATAAATATTATTATTTTTTATTTAGTAATTAATAAGATTTTTTTTTTTGATAACAATTAAAAAGATTATTAGGAGAAACAGTTAGGTGGATTTAGAATTAACTCTGCAAAGTGAATACCTTCGTCCAAGCGTTTGGATTCAATTGAAGTTCTGGAAAACTCCCATTAACATTGTCATAATTAAACTTTAATGGTCCTGCAAAAGATGTTAAAACAAGCAGCGTAGCTTCACCGAGTAAGGAAAATCAATTGTACCATGAGCAACCAAGTCTGCTCAAGATTTAATATGGGCTTCTTGGACTCACGAAATCCTTTAATTAAAGAAATAGAACTAAATCCTTATAATAGAAATTACTGAAGTCTAAATACTTTAATTAAATGACTCTAATTAAAATTAAATTTTGTGTTTTACTTATTCAAATTATGAAACTTAAACTCAATTTATGAAACTTTTCTATTTTTTCTTTTATAAAATATCCTTTTTGTTAGTTTACTATTTTATACACATATTGTCATTACAAGATAAATTTATACATTAAAAGAGAAAATTAAATTCAATGCTAAGGGTAAGTAGTTGATAACAATAATTATACTATCCTTACGTAGGCTTATAATTTATTAAATAATAAAAAATGAACTATATATATTTATGTATTCAATGATAAAAAATTATTATTTGAGATAACAAAAGATATATATAATACTAATTTATTTATTACTATTATTTAGTTACATAGTAAATTATAATTTTATTTATCGAATCGTAATTTTATAATAATATATTTCAAAGCATCGTTCACTCTTTTTCTATTGTTATGTGATTTTCTTGCATGAAAACGTTTATTAAATATTAATTAAGTCAATAAGTTACCTAAAATATACTTAAACGATAAATTTGACAAGTCATCCTATTCAACCTAATAGGAACGTCGGCTTCCTAGGATGACTGTATTGACTCAAATGATATCTAAACACTGCAATGGCCTTTGGTAAGGAATATCTGCAGGGAGATTAATTCTGTATATCGAGATATTAATTTCTCACAGAAAAAATACTATATTTTTTGTAATGCATTAGTAATTGCTATTTAATACTGTTTATTTCAATAAATATAAAAATATTAAGAGGATTTGTTAGAAAAATGTTTACCATTTTCATAGAAGAAAGCAGAAAGGCCAGAGCAACCAGGACCTCCAACAAGCCAAAGCAGGAGTGGATCATTCATGGGACTACTTTCAGATTCAACAAAATAATAAAATAGTTGCACCTCTTCTCTTTCACCCACTCCTATGTACCTTCATTATATGTTGTATCTTGTATGTCAGTGTCACTGAGCAAGCACAGTTTAATCATTATTACTAGCCACTCTCATGCCTTCATCAATTTGTAAGTAATAGTAACTCACCCGGTTTCCAACATGAATGGAAGTTTCCCAAAACCTGGTAGATTATCGACCAAGAAATTTGAAGACGTGATGTGCAACAAATGAAGTGCAGTAAACAAAACACACCATGACTTCCAAACGCTAGCCATTGTGTTGTGCACACTATATATGATACTAGAAGTAATGGAACAACTTAATATAAAGGTGGCAATGTTCGGCTAAGATCAAGATCCGTAAACTTGGGTACTAACTATTAGAACACTTGATCACTACGTTAAATCTCTTGATTGGTGATTTGAATTCAATTAGTGTTTGGAGATCTGTGCTGCCCATTAATGGCTTGGCGTGAGTAAAAAGGGTCAACATGAGTTGAACATACAAGATTGTTTGTCCCTCAAGTAATCTTGGATAAATTAAATTCCTTTATCTTTAGGAACGTTGTATAAAAAAAAATTATTATTTTATAGGACCGTTATCATTATTTAATTCATTTAAAAAATAATTCAGTTTAAAGGATCATTGTGTAATTGTCACATTGCTGAACAAGATAGTCAAGCTATGAATTTAAATAGCCAAACTCTATTTTAGCAACGAGATTTTTGCATCATATATTTCAGGAAAGAGCTTATAAGCTGCCCTATGGTTTACTCTTTTGATCGGCTTTCTCTCCTTGGTTTCTTGGTTTTTCCATTCATATTTAGTGTTTCAAGGCACTATTAACTACAAAAATGGGTAGTAATTTCTTGGAGAATGGTGGGTGTGAGGTTTTGGGTTTCACCTGCATTCGGTCCTTACTTGGGAGTTTTAGTAGGGTCAGTGACAATGGTTTATAACCAGTTTTATTCTTAGATTACTTGAAGTCAGCTATTTCAGCTTTGGGAGGTGGTTTTCCAAGGATAATAAGACAGAGAGACGATTAGGGCTGGGCATGGGTTGGGTCGAGTCGAGTTTTTGTGCCGACCCGACCCAACTTGGTTTTATAGGTCAAAGTATTTTGACCCGACCCAATTTAATTTGATCCAAGTCAGGTCTGATTATTTGAATCTTTTTTGAATTGATTCAGAATTGGATCAAATCCGACCTGACTTGGTTTTTGAAGTCGGTCTGACTTGGTTTCAAAATCGGGTCAAATCCTACCTGACCCACTTTTAACTTGGTTTCAAAACTTGTTTTTTATTTGATTTTTTATAGTTATTGATTTATTTTTTAAACTCAAGTAATTTAATTATTTATTTGTTTTAAAATATATACATTACATAATAAATTTAATATTTGTTGAATAGATACCAATTCTTCAAAAAAAAGTGCTAATATTACTATTCCATGGTACTAATAAGTGTCATGGGTAGCTCATTGTAACTCATAATTGATATTTGCAATTAGCAATTATCATGATTTTATTGGATCACCAAAATGCTCCAAATTGATGATAAATTAAAAAAAACAATCCAAGCATAAAATTATCCCATAAAATATCAGCGTAAGGATTCCATTTACTCAATGTAAGAAATTAAAATTAACAGATATTTACAAATAATTTCTGTAGTATGACTAACTCTTATTTAATCAACACTAGTAGTGTTTACAATCTATCTCATTTCTTGACTACCCCATGGAATCTTGGAGGCTTATAGAACATAAAATCTTCAGGTAGACAGAATAACTATTATCCTATCACATGTTCTATCAAAATCAAAGCTTGTGAATTTGTAATCCCTTCCGGATTCAAAGTCAATTGATCACAGATGTATTTTAACATTGATCTCCAATCACTTATATAATATGATCTAATTTCCCTCTCTACCGTATCTGCTATAGTACTACTAAAATTTAGAACACACAAGTTACCTTGGCTCGTATTCCAACACCTCAACAAGTTTGTTTTCATTGTTATCGGGAAAAGAGAGAACATAAGCCCCAAATTGTCTTACCGTGATTTTTGGTTTTTGTTATGGACCCGTATAAAGGGCCCATAGAATGACAGGCCTAATAAGGGGTAATCCAAGATTCAAATCAAGTATAGTTATGGATAGTATCCATCAAAGATACTAATCCTAATACGACAGCATAGCGGACAGACCTGAGCCCTTATCAGAGGTACTAAAGGCCCACATCACATTACCCACATGCAACCTCTATAAATACAAGGTAAACCTTAAAGGTATGTTACACTCTCTCTTACTGTTATGCTGTCACTGTGCACACACACCCCTTTGGCTAACGCCATTAGTAGTCTATTGTACACAGTGATCTGCTTGACTCAAGGATATCTCTTCCACAAATATCTTGGAGAAGGCACTCAAGGAAATCTCACAGAGAGTATCATTAGAGTAGTCTCTTTATAATTGGGTATGTCTTTCCTTAGACCAGAAGTTATTACCTAGACTGTGTTCTAGAAGGCATCCTTTAACTGTATACCTCGTCTGCCTGAAACATGGAGACTCATAGGTATACTGTTGGGCTTGTCCTAAAAGAGCACAGGGCTAGGGTGATAAGATGAAGGAATTCGTCAAATCTCTGTGAGAGATTAGGTTATCTGTAAACCGGAGAAATCGGGATGACATTTACAGGGACTCGGGAATCTATGCATAGTAAAAGAGATCATGAGATGATCTGCCTTTAGAGTCAGTAAATTGAAGATTCCCTATTTCGAATAAAGCTTACCCTAAACCGCAAGGGTTGATACGCTTCCTTACCCTAGGTTTTATGGGAAGGTAACCGAGACGAAAAGAAATACATACGGCAACCAAATATGTGTAATAGGATGATCAAGTCATTAATCTAACTAGCTCTGGGGCAACAAAGCATTGCTAGTGCTCTGTGTTGTCATTAAATGGGTTATGGGCTTGTTGGGCCCGAGCCCATTTATGTCAGTGGCTATGTTGGACCTAATGGGTCACACACTAACACCTTAATGTCATGATGATATAGCATTAAAGGTATTGGGCCTAATAATGGTTGTTGCCCCAAGATGAAGTTTGGAAGCCCACCTAAGAGGGAGAGGGCGCATGGTATTGTTAATGGGCTTGGATGGTCCAAGACATTACTAATTAATTTAATTAGTTAAATTAATTATCAAATATTTAAATTTTGAATTTTGAATTTGAAATTTGAATTTTGAAATTTGAATTTTGAAATTCGAATTTTGAATTTGAAATTTGAAATTTGAATTTTGAAATTTGAATTTTGAAATTTGAAATTTGAATTTTGAAATTTGAATTTTGAATTTGAAATTTGAATTTGAATTTGAATTAAGAATTTAAATGTTTGAACGTTTGAATTTAAATGTTTGAAATCGAATTTGAATTGGCTATGAAAAGTTGTTTCATAACAAAAGGATAAGATGAGATCTTGTTGGAACAAATCCCTTGTATCAAGAGAAGATCTATGGAGATCTCCAAGGGCTGATTTGGGGCGCCATTTTGGTGGGAAATGATTGTCATCTTGTCAAACCAACAAGCTCCAATCAAATTTGGTTGTTGAGAGAATCAGTGAGCTAGTTGGTTCAAACTTGAATGCAACAACAGCTCAAATGTATCTGGACCCTTTTTAGGCTGAATAGGGGCGGATGAATTAGTGGTCATATGATGACCATTGGTTCAGAATTTTGACTGGATAAAGACCTAGTCTTATGAGGATTCAAAGGGGAGGTTGTTGGGATTTTTGAATTGCAACAACTCCACCTTTGTCTCACTCACTTGTGCGCCACTTTTGTGCGCCTAGTTGGTGAGTTCCTCCTTAAGGTTTTTCAAAAGAACCTAGCCAATTCTTCTATATACCATTCCCACTATTGTGAAGTTTTCATGCTGGAGACTTCACTCTTCTAAACACATATACCTAGCCTCCTTCTTCACCTATTGAGCGCATAGCAAGCCTCTCTGTGGTGGTCAATTGGTGGCTTTCAAGAAAGCGTTCTTGCATCTTGACGTGGGTGGTGCGGATCAACGTTAAAGGGTTTGAACCCTTCAAACCTAACACTGATCGTCTTGGAGTTTTGAACTCACAATCAAAGGTAACATCACATGCCATAAAGCATGATTCTTGATTGCATGTGTAATTCCGCATATGAAAATTTTGTTTTTCCCTCTCACATGCTACGGCCTTCAAGGCCATTTTACTTTCAGGCAGTCCGTACAAGAAGCACTCGCCAACAGCCACACCCTCAGAATCAGTCGCTGGATCCAGTCTTGGAAGAGGTGAATCAACCTCAAAACCAGCCTGAGAATGAATAGATTATGAACATGTTCATGTCAGTGAGGATGTGTCAGACACAGTCTCCACTCTGTCACATACCAACCAAGTTGTGGCTCCAATTTTAAACAATCCCCCTCAACATCCTGGCGATTTAGCCGCGCACGTCGCCAAATCTGCAAATCCTGATTCTTGGCTTGCTCAAAATGCGTTCGCTACAATTTTGAGACAAATGGAAGAGATGGAGAATCGAAACAATCTCCAACGAAAAGAAGACTTCTAGAGGATACAGGAAGAAAATACAAGGAGAATGCAGGATCTGAAAATACAAGAGGAGCCCAAGGTCGAGATGTAAATGGCCGGGAAGGGGACCGCAACCCGGTTGCTGAGGTGGGAAACCACGGAAGGCCCGATCCAGTGATCACACCGGGTACGAACCCAAGCAACAATGAAAGACCTAATCCTGGGAGCACAATGGGTCCAAATATGTAGGACATTGGAACAGGTGATCAGAACGCGGTTGTGCAAACTTTGGACCAAAATTCTTCACAAGAGCAAATGGCCAGAGAAACTGGGATGGTACACATCCAAATCAAAGTGTTCAAACCACCAGAGGACGAGTTGAACCTGGTGATATAGGAGGAAATACAGTAGAGGGCAGTACAATAATAGCCCCTTCAGTGGTGAAATTCTGAATGCTCTTTTCCCTGAGGATTTTTGTTCGGCACGCTTACCGAAGTATGATGGAAAGTTATGACCCACAGGTCCACATAGACGCCTTCGACACAGACATGTATATCCGAGGGATAGATGAGCCCCTCATATATCGGATATTTTCCATAACTCTGACCGTGGAAGCGTAGGCATGGTTCTTAACACTTCCTCCCAATTCCAATTGATCTTTTAAGGAATTTCGACAAAAGTTCCTTCTGAATTTTGCAACCAGCAAAAAGCATCTAAAGTCCGAATTCGCTTTGGACAAAATACGACAGCAACTTGATGAGGACATAGGAGGTGGCATGACCAAGACAACAAACTTGGAGGACATACAAGGTCTTGGAGGCCCAATGACAAGAGCAAAAGCTAAAAAGGCTAAAGAGGCTCTAAATCTCTTGGTGACCACTTTACTCGAGACAAGCCCAAGTCTAAAGGAAGAAGAGCCCAAAATGATACACTTAATTAAAATTGAAGACCTTGAAGAATAAGCCTCAATGGATATGCATGAAGGCTTTATTTTACTTGGCCCAAATTCTGCACTTAATTTTTTACTTTCTTATATTTAATTAAACTTTTTGTGATAAGGCTTATTGAGCTGGATTATTGGGTTGTCTATATTCTTTTATGTGTAAGTACTTTTAGGTTAAACTCAATATGGTTGTTGCCCACTATATAAGGGAACACCATGGCTTTTGAAGACAGATTTGGAATATCAAGTTAACCTATTTTGGTGAGACTAGTTCTCTTGGGTTCTTTTGAGAATCTCTGAACTTATCAAGGGCATCAATCCTTGTGGCGTTCTTGGGCTTATCAATTCTTTCGAATTGTGGCGCCTACCTATAATCCTTAAACTCCAATTTCGTTCTATATTATCTTGGATTCATATCTCTCGAATTCCTTATCCTTTTCCGGTGATTCTTGTGCCAAAATCGTGATTCAGGAAGCCATCTTTCACCTAGTTTTGGAATCACCCAAATCCGAGGTCTGTAGCGTAAGATACGCTCTGTTCTTAACAGGTCGTGTTGGTGGATGAATTTGGGGTTAGAATTTCCATTCCTAGTAGATCCATTCCTCCATTCCTATTGGGGATCATATCATGTGGTATCAGAGCTCAGTTCTAGGATTGGAATTGGGTTTGATTTTTCTCCATTGTTTCCATCAATTCTGATCACACATTTGGTAACCCTAATCCCTAGTATTTGTGTTTTTAATTTTGAATTGTGCAATTCTGTTTTAGCCTTTGTTGTTGGTTCCTAATTTGTTCCTTTGATATTCTGTTTGTTTCAATTTCTTGTTGTGTTCATAATTTCTGCACTTGTGTTCTTAAGGTTCGTCCTATGTTCATCATTGTTCTTGATTTTTAATCCTTTCAATCCTTGTTCCTTGAGTAGTATGATGTTAGTGTGTTAAATAATAGCTTGTTTTGTGGAGAATTCAATCAAATTCAGTTTAGCATTACTGCAATCTGAATTTTTCATTCCAAAATTACAAATTCCATTTTATTGAAGCATCAGGTTTTATAAAAAAAAAAAAAAAAAGTTGAAAAAAAAAAATGCTATACAGCTACTTGTTACACACTACTACTCTCAAATCAGGTCCAAAGTGTCTTCCTTGAATAATTCCTCCAATTTGTTTTGGTTTTCTTTGTTTTGCCTTCTTTGACATATTTCCATTTTGTCATTACGAATTCTTGAGTTTGGGATTGTACTCTTGAGTGTTCTTGGAGATTCTGTTAAGAACTTAAAGAGAGCTATTGAGAGGAAAAAGGCAAGAGAGCACATTACACAAAAGCCTAATAGAAAGCAACAAACACGAGTGATACATTTTAAGAGTGTAAACACGTGAGCGAATGGTGAGGTCCAATTTCTTTTATTCTTGTTCTTTTTCTTGAATTATGGCAGGTGCAGGTGGTGAAGGTAGCCCTCCTCGTGAGAGAGAAAACAGGTTGCTAATCGATGCCATTATGGATCGAATGCAAACGATGATGAGGGAGCAAACAGAGGACTTATATGAGAGAATTGAGCACTTAGAAAATCAAGGGACTCATGATGATGATGGAGGTAGAAGAAGGGTTGATAGAAGGAGAAGAGATAATGAGGATGTTGCTAGAGAGGATATAATTAAGGGGGTGAAGCTTAATATACCATCTTTTAAAGGAAAAAGTGATCCGGAGGCCTATTTGGAGTGGGAAATGAAGATTGAGCATTTATTTTCATGTCACAACTATACTGAAGAAAAGAAAATGAAGGTGGCAGCCATGGAGTTTAGTGATTATGCTCTTATTTGGTGGGACCAATTGCAAAAGGAGAGGGTAAGATATGAAGAACCATTGGTGGATAGTTGGATGGAGATGAAAAGGCTAATGAGAAGAAGATTTGTTCCTTCCCATTATCATAGAGACCTTCACAATAAACTTCAACGGCTTACACAAGGTAACAAGAGTGTAGATGAGTATTATAAAGAGATGGAGGTTTCCTTGATTAGAGCAAATGTTAGTGAAGAACGGGAGGCTACTATGGCACGTTTCTTGCATGGACTGAATAGTGACGTAAGGGATGTTGTGGAGTTGCAAAATTATGTGGAGTTGGAGGATTTAGTGCATCAAGCTTGTAAGGTAGAACAACAACTCAAGAGAAAGGGTGTCATGAGGAAAAACTCTTCTAATTTTAATTCTTCAAGTTGGAAGGACAGAAATAAGAAGGAGGGAGGTACTTCATCAAGCAACCCCACTGCTGCACCTCAAAGGACTCAAATTAAGTCCAATGAGACCCCTAAGAAGATAAGGAATAGTGAAATAAAATGTTTCAAGTGTTTGGGAAGAGGTCACATAGCTTCAGAATGTCCAACTAAGAAGACTATGTTACTTAAAGAGGATGGAGAGATTACTAGTGAGTCTTCTTCAGATTCTGCCTCACATGATGATGAAGATGAGTATGACGAGGAAATTATATCGGAAGGAGATTTGTTTATGGTAAGAAGGATGTTGGGTAGCCAAGTAAAAGACATGGATGATAGTCAAAGAGAGAACATTTTTCATACTAGATGCCTTATCCAAGGAAAGGTATGTTCTTTAATTATTGATGGAGGGAGTTGTACCAATGTTGCAAGTGCTAGAATGGTGTCTAAATTGGGCATGGAAACCAAACCTCACCCGCTGTCATATAAGCTTCAATGGCTTAGTGAGGATGGTGAAGTGACCGTAAGCAAACAAGTGGAGGTGAACTTCTCCATAGGAAAGTATGATGATACAGTTTTATGTGATGTGGTACCAATGGAGGCTTGTCATTTGCTTCTTGGGAGACCTTGGCAATATGATAAGAAAGTTTATGCATGATGGTTACACCAACAAATTCTCTTTTGTGCATGAAGAACGCAAGACTATTCTTGCACCTTTGACTCCAAGAGAAGTTAGTGAGGATCATTTGAAAATGAGAGATAAAAGAAAGCAAGAGAGAAAAGAAAGTGGAGAGAAAAAGGGGAAAGAGAGTGGAAGAGAGCAAGAAAAAGAGAGAAAAAAAGAGAGAAAAACACAAAATTTGTTTATAAAAGAAAAAGAGGTGAAAAAGGATATACAATTGAAAAAGCCAATGCTCTTACTTTTGAGTAAAGAGTGTAATAATATCAAAGATGCCAGTCCTACTAACTCTCTTCCAAATGAGGTTTCTTCTTTGTTGCAGGAATTTGAAGATGTCTTTCCCAAAGAGGTGCCTCATGGACTGCCTCCTCTAAGAGGCATTGAACATCAAATTGATCTCGTGCCGGGAGCTGCATTGCCTAATAGGCCAGCCTATAGGAGTAACCCCCAAGAGACCAAGGAGATTCAGAGACAAGTTGAAGACTTGATGAAAAGAGGATGGGTGCAAGAAAGCTTAAGTCCATGTGCAGTCCCAGTCCTTTTAGTGCCTAAGAAAGATGGAACCTGGAGAATGTGCACTGACTGTAGAGCCATCAATAACATCACGGTAAAGTATAGACATCCTATTCCTAGATTGGATGATTTATTGGATGAATTGCATGGTGCTTGTTTCTTCTCTAAAATTGATTTAAAAAGTGGATACCATCAAATTAGGATTAGAGAAGGGGATGAATGGAAAACAACTTTTTAAACTAAATATGGGTTGTATGAATGGTTGGTTATGCCCTTTGGTTTAACCAATGCTCCTAGTACCTTCATGAGACTAAAGAATCATGTGTTAAGGGAGTTTCTAGGAAAGTTTGTTGTGGTTTATTTTGATGATATTCTGATTTATAGCAAATCCTATGATGATCATCTTGTTCACTTGAGGTATGTTGTGGAAGCACTAAGGCAATGTTGTTTTTCTTGGTTTTGTTGTTAGCTCACAAGGAGTGCAAGTTGATCAAGAGAAGGTGAAATCTATTCAAGAGTGGCCAACTCTTAAGAATGTAAGTGAGGTGAGAAGCTTTCATGGCTTAGCTAGTTTCTATAGGAGATTTGTTAAAGATTTCAGTACCATAGCTGCACCCTTGAATGATGTGATTAAAAGGCATGTTGGTTTTAAATAGGGTGAAAAACAAGAGAAAGCCTTCGCTACCCTCAAAGATAAATTAACTCATGCACCTATTCTTGTATTGCCTAATTTTTCTAAATCTTTTGAGATTGAATGTAATGCATCTAATGTGGGGATAGGGGCTGTTTTGATGCAAGAGGGGCATCCCATTGCCTATTTTAGTGAAAAACTGAATGGGGCTGCTCTTAATTATTCCACATATGATAAGGAATTGTATGCATTGGTAAGGGCTTTGCAAACATGGCAACACTATCTCTTGCCCAAAGAGTTTGTCATCAACAGTGACCATGAGTCCTTAATTAACAAAAGGCATGCCAAATGGGTAGAGTTCTTGGAGCA